>NC_036851.1:49935509-49949404 GCF_002910315.2 Salvelinus sp. IW2-2015
CCATTTTTCCTATTTTGTTGCTTACACCTGGAATTTAGATGTATTTTTTGGGGGGTTTGTATCATTTGTTTAACACATGCTACATTTGAAGATGCAAAATTTTCCTTGTGAACAAGCAAAATAGACAAAAAAACTGAAACTTGAGTGTGATATACTATTCCCCCAAGTCAATACTTTGTAGAGCCACCTTTTTGCAGAAATACAGCTGCAAGTCTCTCGGGGTATGTCTCTATAATTTGACATCTAGCACTGGGATTTTTGCCCATTCTTCAAGGTAAAAACTGCTCAGCTCCTTCAAGTTGGATGGGTCGCTGGTGTACGCAATCTTAAGTCATACTCACAGATTCTCATTGGATTGAGGTCTGGGCTTGACTGGCCATTCACAGGACATTTAAATGTTTCCCTTAAACCACTGAGTGTTGCTTTAGCAGTATGCTTGGGTCATTGTCCTGGCTGGGGTGAACCTCGTTCCCCAGTCTCAAATCTCTGGAGACTGAAACAGTTCCTCCCAAGAATTTCCTGTATTTAGCGCTATCCATCATTCCTTCAATTGTGACCAGTTTCCAGTCCTGCCGATGAAAACACCCACAGCATGATTGCTGCCACCATCATGCTTCACTGTGGGGATGGGTTTCTCAGGTGATGAGGGGTTTGGGTTTGTGCCAGATCTAACTTTTCCTTGATGGCCAAAAAGCTACATTTTAGTTTAATCTGACCAGAGTTCCTTCGTCATATGTTTGGGGAGCTCTCGCCACATGCCTTTTGGCAAACACCAAACTGTTTGCTTTATTTTTTTCTTTAAGCAATGGGCCACTACTTCTGTAAGAGACATGTTCTCTTCAGTTTTTAATTGGTGCTCCGTGGGCATTCAGGTGTTTATATTTTCTTATACCACCCTGAAGCTAGTATTTCATCTCACAACTTTCTGCATCCCTCTGACCCTGTTTGGAGAGCTCCTTGGTCTTCATGGTGCCGCTTGCTTATGTGGTGTTGCAGACTCTTGGGGCTTTCAGAATAGGTTGTACAGCTATATTATATCTCTCAATCATAATGAGCACTTAAATAAAAGTCACCATGTGTGCACATTTATCTAAATTGTGTAGACTTCTGAAGGTAATTGGTTGCATCAGATCTTTATTTAGGGCTGCAAGCGGGAATTTAGCAAGGCAGGCTGTTACTTTTCCGTTTTTTGGGGGGAGATTTATTAAACAAGATTTTTTTTCATTTACTACCAATTTGGACTATTTTTGTTTGTCCATTACATGAATCAATAAAAATCATTCCAAATTACAGGTTGTAATGCAACTAAATAGGAGAAAACCAAGGGAGATGTAATACTTTTGCGAAGCACTGTCATGTGCTGTCCTCTGTGCTGTCCTCTGTGCTCGTCTCTGTGCCTGTCCTCTGTGCCTGTCGCTGTGCCTGTCTCCTGGGCCTGTCCTCTGTGGCCTGTCTCTGTGCTGTCCTCGTGGCTGTCCTCGTGGCCTGTCCTCCTTCTTGCTGTTGCTCTGTGGCCTGTCCTCTGGCCCTGCTGTTCTGGTCCTGTCGGGGCCTTCGTGCTGGTCCTCTGTGCCTGTCCTGTGCGTCTCTACTGTCCTCTCTGCTGCCTGTCTCTGCTGCGACCTGTCCTCTGCTGTCCTGCTGTACCGTTGTCTCAGAGTCTAAACAGTCACAGATACACCAGCTTTGCCTCCAATCCTACTTCTGTACCTGCCTCTGACTCAACTGCCCTTCCGCGTCAGCTCTCCCGCGCTCTAGCGTCTCGCGTCTAGCCTCTCGCGTCTAGCCCTCTCCGCGGCTGCCCTCTCCGGTCTAGCCCTCTCGCGTCTGCCTCTCCGCGTCTAGCCCTCTCCGCGTCTAGCCCTCTCGCGTCTAGCCCTCTCCGCTCTACCTCTCCCGCATCTACCCTCTCCGCATCTACCCTTCGCGCATTCTTAGCCTCTCGTCTCCGCGTCTAGCCCTCTCGCATCTCTGTTTTCCAATCCCCAGAAAACTTGACAGATTCCTCTAAACAGAGTACAGTGCCACCATATACCGCTTGTCTCCAGTTAAACCTTTTGTTACTCCAGGGCTTCTACTGCGAGAGCGGAACAGGGTTATTCAGTTTAGGGGGTGGGTGTTACGCGGCCCACGTGTTTTCGGCATGACCTGGGGAAGGATAGGGAGCGGTGGGGAGGTTAGTCTCTGTCAGGGTGGGCTGCGCCGACTGCAGGAATCATGTATTGCTCTGACTTTTGCTCTAGCTATAGAGGTACATTTACTCAGTTATTGTCACTGTTTATATGCATACCAGATACCTCAGATCTGGACGGTGCATTAGCTCACTTCATGCCAGTGTCCTCCCTGCCGTTAGTTGATGGACAGTGTGCCGGCACAGGCCAGAAAGGGAACGTGGAGATGTGCTGCGCGATCCCACAGGGTATCATTAGTATTACACTCGATACTCTCTGCAGTTAATAAATCGTACTTATATCCTAATTAAAAATATAGACTAGGAAAACATACGGGCCGCTTCTTACGTTTGCACTGGACTCATCTACTATTCGTGCAGTTCATAGACGTCTATTCCCTGTCCGCCATAGATGAAGAGATAAGAAAGAATCTGCATGACAGTGAATTCAATATCCCTGGCTATGTGTCACATGTTTGATTTGATTCAGATAATAGATGAGAAGTTGAATAAACCGTGTATGCAAATGTCGACGTATCTGGGTCCCAGCAAAAAAAAAAAATGGTCGAATCCATTAGTGTGGAAATATGCTTTGTGAAGTTCTCATTTTATTTGACAGTTTACAATATAATTAGTGCTACAAGTCACATCCAGGTTAGCCATTGGTATAGCCTTTAACTTGTACCCGATCTACGCGATAGTCATAAATCGGACGGATGATTTGGACACCATGTAGATCCTAATATAGGTGCATGCGCCTGGAATTGTAAGTGCTCCTACAACTTGACGTAGAATCGGGGCTCTTGCTTCACAAAGTGCGGACTGTGGGTTTGACATGGTCAGCCCATTCCCTCCTCTAATTTAGCAATACTGGTAATGAAATGTTGTTGTCTGAGAGAGGGGGGAAAATGCGTCTATACACTCTAGCAGGACTCGATGTTATTCTTGGAAGTAACTACTATCCATTTGGAATAGAACAAGCTTATATGAGGGTACCAACCTGAACCCTGACTCACGATTTATAATATCAGATGGTACGTTTTGGTATTGAGTAGCGCAACAACCTTTAGTATTGGGTGTGATGGGGGTATCCGGCATGTGCAAATTTGTGGATAGGGCTGCTGTTCCAAACTAAACAACGACGCTATGTGATGGCCGGAGGATACGAGGCCTGTGTTCCCAAGTAACACCCCGTGTTGTGTGATCTGTCGCCGGCACTGCAGCTGTTCGCACACCCCAGCATCCTCTCGCTCGTCCGCTGCGCCGGGATGCGGCTGGTTCCAACTTAAAGCAAATAATGTGTTGGTGAAAAACGAGGCTTTGCGTCCTGGTGTTGAAGCTAAACACGTAGTTGTTGTCGGTAGCAGCGGGGCGCCTGTGGGGCTGGTTCCAAACTTCACACCGGTAACTCGTGTGGGCCCTGCGCTGCGGCCGATCGCCCCAGGCTGTTTGCGAACTACACCCACCCCTAAATTCAGTGTCGCATGCGGGATACCGGGCTGCCACTGTCCGAAAGCTCACGACCGGTAATTGATGTGATGACTAAGGACTATCCAGGGCTCGTTGTTCCAAAAACAGTACCAACCACGCCAACTATCTGTCCGTCACGGTGGCCCACGCGCTCGCGCTCTCGCTCTCTCACAGGAGGTATGGGATGTAGGGTGAGTTCAGGACTCAGGGCTGTGTTCAAATAAGAAACAAAGTATTGTGTGTGGAGGGACAGGGCGCTGTTCAAGAACAAACTAGAGTTGTGTGATGGGAGATAGGGCTGTGTTCAAACAGACAACAAAAGTTAATTTGTGTTGATGGGGTACAGGGCTGTGTTCCAAACTTAACACACCAGACTTTGATACTGGATGGGAGATGCAGGGTGTGTTCAAACCTAATCCCCACAGA
The DNA here is from genome assembly GCF_002910315.2 of Salvelinus sp. IW2-2015. Lineage (NCBI taxonomy): Eukaryota > Metazoa > Chordata > Actinopteri > Salmoniformes > Salmonidae > Salvelinus > Salvelinus sp. IW2-2015. Next base: position 49,939,576 of record NC_036851.1, read on the forward strand.
ATTGCATTGTGAGTGTGATATAGCCAGTATACTAACCTAGAGTATGGTTTGTGAGGAGGTGCAGGTCTCTTCCAGACGGCCTCACAGTAATTGTGTGATGGCTGGGAGCGGCTGTGTTCACAGACCATATTGTGTGCCTGGTTTGGGATGCGGGTCTGTTCCAAACCTAAGCAACAACAGATACTGATGTGATGGGCTGGGATACAGAGGCTGTGTTCACTAATAACACACACGCCTTAATGACTGTCGATGCGGCGATCGGCAGCTCGTCGAAGTTACGTTACTCTCGCGCTTCAGTATGTGCAAGCACAGATGGTGAGAGTCCAAACAAAAATAGACTATGTTGAAGATTCTTTTGGTCCCTAAATGACCTTTAGTGTTATGTGGCCGCCCTACCCGATATTGTTTCCAGGTATTCCTTTCAAGTTAGTTAGATCCGGAGCGTAGTTTTCAGGATTGGGTTAATATATCTGTGAAGTACAGTGAAATGTAAATATACTAAAAATCGCCCAACAGAGTAATTTGGATTCAGTTTGTGTCAGGTGACGTTTGTCCTAACTTTTGGTCTAATTAATTTTCCGTATATCAACTGTTCCTTGTTCATTGACTACCTGTTGTTGGTCCTAGTAAGAACATGTTTAAGTAGCATATATCATACGTGGCAGTTTCAGAGTGTAAAGGGTCAACAGGGTTTTTTATTTCCCAGTTACTGAGGTGCAGGTAGGAGTGTTTCTATGTTACTCCCTAAAAATAACGACACTTGTTGTTCTATCCATTGCTGGTGATTTGTTTTTTTTTTTTCGTTTGAGGTGAGAGTACCTTTTGCTTTATTAGTTTCCTGGTTTTCCTCACACCGCAGTCCCATATTCGATGGCTTGCACGCACGCTCGCTCTCGGTCCCTACGAACTTGCTCTACTGAATGTTAATCTGCAATTGCGGAGATTCCAACCCAACCGATTGTGTTCAGGGAGGAATAATACCAGTGATCAGCTACTCAGGTAGTCTCAAGTAGTGTCCAAATCGGGCCACTAAAAAATAATATGTGCAACTGGATTCCAAAAAATAAGATAAGCACCCTTTAACTTATGATTGGCTACATAAAAGAATAAGATAGCTAACATAGATATTCGCTTTTTGCTGTGTCTGCATAAGTAGATGCCTACTTGGACTGTTCCTATAAAGTAGTGGCCTATACTATAGGGAAGGATGCATTTGGGCGCGTCTTGTTCCATTGCGTGTCGCTGCAGACGCGAGGGTGACGCCCAATGGCTCGGCATTCCTTTGTTGTCAAAATGCCTTAAGTGTAAACTGGTCACCAGTGCTATGAGGTGGATCTGTTCAACTGTTCCCCCCCGTATCTCTGAGGAGGAGGGGGGAGACGAGAGAAGGGAGAGAGAGAGGGGAGGGAGAGAGGTGAGAGGAGAGGAGTGCGAGAGGGAGGAGAGGAGACGAGAGAGAGAGAGGAGCGAGAGGGAGGACGTGGGGACAGAGAGTGGGGGGAGAGAGAGGGACAGAGGGGAGAGGGACGTGAGCAGAGAGGGGGAATTTGGGTCTAGCCCTCTCCATCTGTTCCAATCCAGAAACATTTGACAGATTCTCTAAACAGAGTACAGTGCCACCATCTCAACCGCTGTTCCTCAAGTAAACCCTCGCTCTGTCTGTTCCAAGGCTCACTATKCGCCTGCAGAGAGAGAAAGGGTACATTTCACTTTTGACGTTGCAGCACAGTTTCATGAGAGGGAAGGTGGAGGGGGACGAGGGGGGGCGCAGACTGCACACTTGAGGTACTGTATATGAAACATTACAAAAATAAACTCATAGCGAACCAGCAAACTATGCCAGCCTGACAGAAAAACAGAACAGTGGAAAATGTGCAAGGCAATCACTTGATATTACACTCAGGTATTTGGCTGAGTTCCTGTCTTTTCCTTCTAAAGTGACCTGTGGAACTGGAACTAGGGCACGTTCTACAGTTTGCACTGCACTCATCTACTATTGGTGCAAGTCAATAAGATCTTCCAATGCCAAAGAAAGAGATAAGAAAGAATCTGATGAATTCATCTCCTGGTATGTTCACTGTTTGATTTGATCTCAGATAAAATAGAGAAGTGATAAACCTTGTATGAAATGACTATCTGGGCCCAGCAAAAAAAAAAAAAATGGTGATCATTTGTGGAATATGCTTTGAAGTTACATTTTATTTGACGGTTACAATGAATTAGTTACAAGTATTACACATCCGTTGGTAGTAGCCCTTTACACTTGTACCCGTATACGAGTTCAAAATGGCAGATTTGGACACTGATAAACTCCTAAAGTGGAACGCAGTGGCTGGAATATAACGTGCTATAAATGACCTCAGAACTCAGGCTCTGTGCTTCACAGTGCTGTGTGGGCTTTGACGTTGTCCCCATTCCTCCTGCTAATTAGGAAACTTTGTAACAAAATGTTGTTGTCTGAGAGCGGGGAAATGCTATACATGAAGAGGACTCGATGTATTTTGAAAGATAAGGCGTTGAGGATTATAATACATACAGATTTGATGTCGTTACAATCAAGCCAAAACACCAAAAGGTGCACCTCACATCTCCATAGCATTAAAACTCATGTCATATACAGTGTCGACGTTTATGATCACTATGTTTGATGTACAGTTACCAGATGACACGGCGTCATACTCTGGGTTTGTTCTGAACAGAACCAGCCTGTTTGTTCATTGTGAAGAAAAATTCCGTCAGAGAACACGCAACTGAATGCACCCATAAGTACATGTTATGCACACCAAAACGACCAATCTATTTCTCTGAATCGCTCTGTGAAAGCCCTAACATTGTAAGATCATATTTTATAACTTAACTAGTCATGTTGGCAATAGAACAAGCTTTTAAATGATGCCCACCTGACCCTGAATCAGATTTATAAAATGGTCCGTTTTTGGATTGAGTACGCAACAGTAGTTGTGTGATGGCGAGGATACAGGGCTGTGTTCCAAACAGAACAACAACAGTAATTGTGTGATGGCGAGGATACAGGGCTGGTACGTTCGCATACAAAACACAGTAATTGTGGTGATGGCGAGGATACAGGGCTGTGTTCAAAAGAACAACAACAGTAGTTGTGTGATGGCGAGGATACAGGGCTGTGTTCCAAACAGAACAACAACAGTAATTGTGTGATGGCGAGGAACAGGTGTGTTCCAAACAGAACAACAACAGTAATTGTGTGATGGTGAGATACAGGTCTGTTCCAAACAGAACAACAACAGTAATTGTGTGAAGGCGAGGATACAGGGCTGTGTTCCAAACAGAACAACAACAGTAATTGTGTGATGGCGAGGATACAGGGCTGTGGTTCCAAACAGAACAACAACAGTAATTGTGTGATGGTGAGGATATAGGGCTGTGTTCCAAACAGAAACAACAACAGTAATTGTGTGATGGCGAGGATACAGGGCTGTGTTCCAAACAGAACCAACAGTAATTGTGTGATGGTGAGGAACAGGGCTGTGTTCCAAACAGAACACAACAGTAATTGTGTGGAAGGCGAGGATACAGGGCTGTGTTCCAAACAGAACAACAACAGTAATTGTGTGATGGCGAGGATACAGGGCTGTGTTCCAAACAGAACAACAACAGTAATTGGTGATGGTGAGGATATAGGGCTGTGTTCCAAACAGAAACACACAGTAATTGTGTGATGGCGAGGATACAGGGCTGTGTTCCCAAACAGAACACCAACAGTAATTGTGTGATGGCTGGGATACAGGGCTGTGTTCCAAACAGAACACCAACAGTAATTGTGTGATGGCTGGGATACAGGCTGTGTCCAAACAGAACAACAACAAGTAATTGTGTGATGGCGACGATGCAGCGGATAGTGTTGCAAACAGAAGTATACGTGTACTTGGTCTAGTATGTCCAAAGGCACAGATGGGAGAGCTCAAAACAAAATACGTATAGTTGAAGACTTCTTTTGAGTCATAAAAGTGCATTGAAATGACTTTTAGTCCTCTCAACCCTTTGTCTTATGTTGCGCCTACCCCGATATTTTTCAGGAATATTCCTTTCACGTTACTTAACGTATCCGGGGGTATTTTCAGGTTTAGTTATCAACAAACTCTGTGAAAAGTACAGTAAATGTAAAATACACATAAAAATCAACAGTGTAATGTTTGGATTCAGTCTTGTGTCAGGTGAACCGTTATGTCCTCAACTTTGGTCTAATAATTTTCCCATAATATCCAAACTGTTCCCTTTCAATTACTACCATGCTCATGTTTCTCCTGTAAGAAACATTTTAATTCAGCTCTATCCATACAGGCCAGTTTCCAAGAGTGTAAAGGGTGAACAGGGTTTATTTCACCCAGCTATACCSTAAAGGTGCAGTAGAGAGTGGTTTACTATGTTTCACCCTCCATAAATAACCGGACACTCTGTTGTTTATCTATTTCTGTTAATTGTTTTTTTTCCCGTTTGAGTGAGAGTACCTTTTCGACTTTACTTAGTTATCCTAGTTCCTCCACACCAGCCACCTATCACTGGCCTTGGCACAGACAGTCGCTCCTCGTCCCCTCGCTGCTCTCTGTGTTTCTGTCTGCCAGGAGATTCCACCCACCCATTTGTCAGAGGAGGGATATCACCGTGTCCCTCTGGTYAGTCTGMMTGCGTRCCAAATGGCACCCTATTCKCTATATGGGCCCTGGTCAAAAGTAGTGCACCCTATTCACTATATGGATCCTGGTCTAAAGTAGTGCACCTTATTCCTTATATGGGCCCTGGTCTAAAGTAGTGCACTACCCTATGGACCCTGGTCTAAAGTAGTGCACTATATAGGGAATAGGGTGCCATTTGGGACGCATTCTCTGTCTCCATGCGTTGTCGCTGTCCACCGACCAGCCGAGGGTGACGCAAAATAGAGCCTGGCATTTCTTCTGATTGTCACATACATCCTCATACACTCCTAAAGTGTAAACTAGATCAACACATTGTGTGAGGTGGGAGATAATGTTCAAGACTGTTCAGGTCATCCCTCTGAGAGAAGGGAGAGACGAGGAAGAGAGAGAGAGAGAACGACGAGAGAGAGCAGAGAGAGAGAGAGAGAGAAGAGAGAGAGAGAGAGAGAGAGAGAGATGAGAAGAGAGAGAGGAACGGGACAGAGAGTGGAGGTAGGGAGGAGACCGACAAGAATTGCTTCAGAGAGAGAGAGGGGACGAGGGACTTGGGAAGAGCAGAGAGTGGCAGGGCCGAGAGATAAGTGATTTCAGCTGCTTGGTCTCCTCGGAAGAGAACAGCGAAGAGAGAGAGAGAAGAATGAAGAGAAAGGGAGCGCAAGAGAGAGAAGAGACCAGAGAGAGAGAGAGAGAGAGAGGGGGACGGAGGGACGGGGAAGACAGAGAGAGAGGAAGGGAGGAGAAAGGGGGAGTAGAGAGTTAGGTTGGGCAGATAAGCAGTAATACGGGATAGTTTGAATTTAGTGTTTTACTGTCAGCTATGGGATAGTTTTTCAATACCATCAATTAAACAACTGACATATTGCATCTTAAAAAAAAAAGCTACGTTAAAGTAATATTCTTTTGGCAGTCACTGGTTGCGATGTAGTTGTTAGAGTATATGTCAAGAAGATCAAGTTCTCTCATTGTCACAGCTCATTCTTCGCACTTTAATGAGTTTTACCCAGAAAGAGTTCCTCAGTTTCCACAATGGCTGTTTTGTTTTGACAAGCACACAGTGGACCTGCTCGCTCAAGACAGGGGGCCTTGGGAGAGAATCAACCACTGTTGTACAGACAACTGATTCAGGTGTTATAGAACTTTGCAGATTAGGGAATTACTTAAACATAGATGTGTTTGCCAGCTTAGGCTTATAATTCTTACAACTATGATTTAAGTTTTTGTGTTAACTGTTTTTATTATAATGTTGGCTAAATGCTGAGTTTGTCAGCCTGGTGATTGTTCGTTCCTCCGTTCATCCCCTGTTGGGCTTTCTTTAGCTGACTTTGGTTTGTGTGCTTTCTCTCATTTAAGTTTAAAAGGATTGAGTTAAGCCTGTCTAAGTTAATCTTACAACACTGTAGGATAATAGAAATAAGAAAGACGAAAATGTCCCTCTCTGCGTTATGTAATCTCTCGGCGAGAAGATTAACGTAGAACGCACTGTTTAGTCACGTACTGGTAGAACACGTACACTAGTACATGTACTAAAATGGAGTAGATGAAATCTCAGAGTGTAGACTACTGTACGAGGCCTTCCATTCGATTGATTAGATGTAAGTAGGATATATATGATATATATTAGTCTGAGTGCTATTGCACCTGTCTGTCTTTCGACACCTGTAGGATCATTTTTCTATGATTCTTGTTGATGTTCTACCAGACATGAGGCGATGGTTTACCTGGATAGTCAGGGATGTTGGCTGGTCCTGTTTAGCGATTACATAATTTAGCGTCACGCAACGACTCTGTGTACTTGAGGACTCTTGGTCAAACTTCTATACCGCTGACTGAGTGCATTATTAGGACCTTGATTTTTGGGTCACTCTCCGTATTATCTCTATGCATTACTTTAGATTCAGGTATGGACTTATGCAGCTTTTATCTTATTACCGTGCTTTATTGTTTATGAAGAAAGTCATTCAAATGTAATTGGTAAGATATTTATTCGAAGTAGTGTATATACTTGTGAATACTATCCAACGCATCGCTTCAGTATATACAAATATTCCGGTAATGCATTGACTGTCACTTTTGGCCTACCACAGCTCCAAAACTTTCGTGACATTAACTAATCACCATCAAACGCGTGCGTAAACATATCTCACTATTCGTCACGTATACACCCTCTCCTCGGATGATATACGGTTGCTGTCTCTTGTTGTTACCTTATCTTCTTTCGGCTTCGTTTCCATGATTTGGCTTTGCCCTTGTTTTTTGGTTATTTTTTAACCTCAATGTACCTTTTCCGATTTTTTCATTTTTTTATCATTTTTAGGAAACAAGAAATATATAAAAAATAGTCTCTTATTAAAAAACCTTTAGTTATGTGTTTTGATTTATATTTCAACACAGTATTCAGAAGATAAGGTAAATAATGTATGTCTATATTTTTTATATTGGTTTTGTGTTAGAATAGGTGATTGAAGTGGAGTGTGGTGGATGACTGGGCGCACCAAGCGAACAGGGTGGTGATGTGGAGGGAGTAAGGAGCTGGACGCCTAAAACTCTACAGATGCGTCGGTTGGTTATGTACCATGTTGGTTCGGCGGCAGTGGCGTTACGTCCTAACCACCATTTCAGTCGCACATACCAACTCTGACGGGCTAGGCACAGAAGAGTAGCGTGCCCCGACGAGAGAGGAAGAGAGAGAGAGAGATAGAGGAGGAAGCCGAGAGAGCCGAGAGAGGAGCGAGCAGAGCGAGAGCAACGCAGCACCAGAGAGACGCTGGCACGGATCTCGTTGAGTATTTTGATCGCAGATCGCTCACGTAGCAGATCAGCCAGAGACGATCTTCTCATCTACGTCCTACTAGATGAGACGGTCAGGAGACGCCAGGACGATACTACCTGGTCAGAACTGTGGCGGAGTGCACAACTACACTGCGGACTCTCATTTCGAACATTCTTAAGTGACCACTTAGTCGACAGGTATGTACCAATACTACACACAGGTACTATAACTGCCAGGTTGCCTAAACAAGCACACGGCTGTCTGTGGCACCTTGAGACATGGCGCGGAGGGGATGGCCACCGGTTTTACGGGGTTCCTGAATATTGTGATATTTTGGGGGTTATTTTGGGGTGTGTTTGTTTGGTACAGTAATGTTTAAAAGAGCTTCTCTGGACATCACAAACGTTTTCTCTTTTTTAAGGTATTTTTTTTTTTTAAAAATCTGCGTGTTGGTAAGGGCTTTTATAAGTAAGCGTTTAACTGTCAGGGTCTACCCGTTGTATTCGCGCATGTTTTGGACGAGAAAAAAAAAAAAAGCGAAGCGGACTATCTACAGTTGAAGTCGTAGTTTACATTACACTTAGGTTTGGAGTCATTAAAACTCGTTTTTTCAAGCCACTTGTCCACTAAATTGTCTTGTTTATTCAAATACTGATATTGTGTTTTTGGGCAAGTCCAGTTAGGTTAACATCTATTTAACTTTGTGCATGACCCAGTAATTTTTCCAAACTTAATTGTTTACAGATTATTTCACTGTATCGACATTCAGTGGGTCAGAAGTTTCATAACATTGAAGTTGACTGGTTGGCCTCTAAACAGGTTGGAAAACCTTCCCGAAGAATGACTGTCCATCGCTTTAGAACTGTCTGATAGGTCTAAAATGACATCATTTGAATCAATTGGAGGTTGTACCTTGGCGATGTAATTTCAAGGGCCTACCTTCAAATCAGTTGCCCTGGCTTTGCTTGAACATCATGGAATATCAAAAAGAAAATCAGTTCTTCAAGACCACCGAAAAGTCTGGATCATCCTTGGTAGCAATTTCCAACGCCTGAAGGTACAACACATCATATTCTGTCAAACAATAGTACGGCAAGTCATACACCATGGACACGCACGCTGTCATACCACTACCCGCTCAGCGAAGCAGCAGACCGGCGTTCTGCGTCTCCTAGAGATGAAAAGTACTATTGGTGCGAAAGTGCAAATTTCAGTCCCCAGAATAACAGCAAAGACCTTGTGAAGAAAAGATGCATGGGAGGAAACGGTACAAAAGTATCTAATATCCACAGTAAAACGAGTCCTCATATCGAGCATAACCTGAAAGGCGCTCAAGCAAGGAAAGAAGCCACTGCTCCAACAACCGCCCTAAAAAACAAAAAAAACAAAAAAAAAAAAAAAAAAAAACAAAAATAAAAAAAACTAAAAAAAAAAAAAAAAAAAAAAAATCTAACCTTAAAACTTATTAAAAAAAAAAAAAGTAGAAAAATAAATAAGCAGATAAAAAAATATAAATATATAAAAAAAAAAATAAAAAAAAAAAAAAAAAAAAAAATAATAAAAAAAAAAAAAAAAAAAAAAAGGATTAAAAAAAAAAATTTAAAAAAAAAAAAAAACTAATTAAATAAAAAAAAAAAAATAAAAAATTAAAATATTAAAAAAATAAAAAATAAAAAGAAAAAAAGAAGAATTATATTAAACAAAAAAAAGAAATATTACATTTAAAAAATAAGATAATAGACAATCCGAGACTATGGTTTGCAACTGCAATGGGGACAAAGATCGTACTTTTTAGAGAATGTCCTCTGGTCTGATGAAACAAATTGAACTGTTTTGGCCATAATGACCATCGTTATGTTTGGAGAAAAAGGGGAGGCTTGGCAGCCGAAGAACACCATCCCAACCGTGCAGCAGGGGGTGGCAGCACATGTTGTGGGGTGCTTTTGCTGCAGGAGGCACTGGTGCACTTCACAAAATAGGAGCATCATGAGGAAAAAAATTATGTGGATATATTTGAAGCAACCATCTCAAGACATCAGTCAGGAAGTTAAAGCTGGGTCACAAATGGGTCTTCCAAATGGACAATGACCCGCAACACATATTCCAAGTTGTGGCAAAATGGCTTAAGGACAACAAAGTCAAGTTCTGGAGTGGCCATCAAAAGCCTGACCTCAATCCTATAAACAATGTGGGCAGAACTGAAAAAGGTCTGTGAGCAAGAGGCTACAAAACCTGACTCCTTTATTGTGGGAAGCTTGTGGAAGCTACCAATTTGGACCCAAATTCAACAAATTAAAGGCAATGCTACCAAATACTAATTGAGTTAGTATTAAGACTTCTGACCCACGGGAATGTGATGAAAATAAATAAAAAACGGAAAGGTAAA
>NC_036851.1:49949429-49958158 GCF_002910315.2 Salvelinus sp. IW2-2015
GCAGCTCTCCAGTTAGACTAGTTTACTCCGCAGCTCTCCAGTAACTAGTTCTCCAGTAGCTTCACAGTTAGACTAGTTTAACTCCAGCAGCTCTCCAGTTAGACTAGTTTACTCCAGCAGATCTCCAGTTAGATAGTTACTCCAGCAGCTCCACATTAACTAGTTTACGCAAGCTCCACAGTTAGACTAGTTTACTCCCAGCCAGCTCTTCCAGTTAGGACAGTTTACTCAGCAAAGCTCTCCAGTTAGACTAAGTTTAACTCAGCAGAGCTCTCCAGTTAGACTAGTTACTCCAGCAGCATCCACAGGTTTTAGACTAGTTTACTCAGGCAGCTCCTCAGTTAGACAGTTTACTCAGCAGATCTCCAGTTAGACTAGTTTACTCCAGCAGCTCCACAGTGTAGACTATTTACTCCAGCAGCTCCACAGTTAGACTAGTTACTCCAGCAGCGTCTCCAGGTTAGACTCAGTTACTCAGCGCTCTCAGTGTAGACTAGTTTACTCCAGCAGCTCCACAGTTAGACTAGTTACGTCCAGCAGCTCCACAGTTAGACTAGTTTACTCCAGCAGCTCCACAGTTAGACTAGTTACTCGACAGCTCCACAGTTAGACTAGTTACTCCAGCAGCTCTCACAGTTAGACTAGTTTCCTCCAGCAGCTCCACAGTTAGACTAGTTTACTCAGCAGCTCCAGCAGTTATAGTGTACTCCAGCAGTCCACAGTTAGACTATTACTCCAGCACTCCAGTTTAGACTAGTTACTCCAGCAGCTCCAGTTAGACTAGTTCTCCAGCAGCTCCACAGTTAGACTAGTTTACTCCAGCAGCTCTCACAGTTAGACTAGTTACTCCAGCAGCTCCACAGTTAGACTAGTTACTCCAGCAGCTCTCACAGTTAGACTAGTTTACTCCAGCAGCTCCACAGTTAGACTAGTTTACTCCAGCAGCTCCCAGTTAGACTAGTTTACTCAGCAGCTCCACAGTTAGACTAGTTACTCAGCAGCTCCCAGTTAGACTAGTTACTCCAGCACTCCCAGTTTAGACTAGTTTACTCCAGCAGCTCTCCAGTTAGACTAGTTTACTCCAGCAGCTCTCACAGTTAGACTAGTTACTCCAGCAGCTCCACAGTTAGACTAGTTTACTCACAGCAGCTCCACAGCGTTAGACTAGTTACTCCAGCAGCTCCACAGTTGACTAGTTACCCACAGCTCCACAGTTAGACTAGTTTTACTCCAGCAGCTCTCCAGTTAGACTAGTTAATCCAGCAGCTCTCCCAGTTAGACTAGTTACTCCAGCAGCTCTCCAGTTAGACTAGTTACTCCAGCACCTCCAGTTAGACTAGTTACTTTCAGCAGCTCTCCAGTTAGACTAGTTACTCCAGCAGCTCTCCAGTTTACTAGTTTACTTCCAGCAGCTCTCCAGTTAGACTAGTTACCTCCAGCAGCTCTCCAGTTAGACTGTTACACCAGCAGCTCTCCAGTTAGACTAGTTACTCCAGCAGCTCCCAGTTAGACTAGTTACTCCAGCAGCTCTCCAGTAAGACCAGTTTACTCCAGCAGCTCTTCCAGTTAGACTAGTTACTCCAGCAGCTCTCCAGTTAGACTAGTTACTCCAGCAGCTCTCCAGTTAGACTAGTTAAACTCCAGCAGCTCCACAGTTAGACTAGTTTACTCCAGCAGCTCTCCAGTTAGACCAGTTTACTCCAGCAGCTCTCCAGTTAGACTAGTTACTCCAGCGATCTCCAGTTAGACTAGTTTACTCCAGACAGCTCTCCAGTGTAGACTAGTTACTCCAGCAGCTCTCCAGTTAGACCTATTTACTCCAGCAGCTCCACCGTTAGACTAGTTTACCCAGCAGCTCTCCAGTTAGACTAGTTACTCCAGCAGCTCTCCAGTTAGACTAGTTACTCCAGCAGCTCCCATTTAGACTAGTTTACTCCCAGCAGCTCTCCAGTTAGACCAGTTTACTCCAGCAGCCTCCAGTTAGACTAGTTACTCCAGCCAGCTCTCCAGTTAGACTAGTTACTCCAGCACTCTCAGTTAGACTAGTTTACTCCAGCAGCTCTCCAGTTAGACTAGTTTACTCGCGACTCTCAGTTAGCTAGTTACTCCAGCTCTCTCCAGTTAGACTAGTTACTCCAGCAGCTCTCCAGTTAGACTTAGTTACTCCAGCATCTCTCCAGTTAGACTAGTTTACTCCAGCAGCTCTCCAGTATAGACTAGTTTACATTCCAGCAGCTCTCAGTTAGACCTAGTTTACTCCAGCAGCTCCCAGTTAGACTAGTTTACTCCAGCACTCTCCAGTTAGACTAGTTACTCAGCAGCTCTCCAGTTAGACTAGTTACTCCAGCAGCTCTCCAGTTAGACTAGTTACTACAGCAGCTCTCCAGCTTAGACCAGTTTACTCAGCAGCTCTCCAGTTAGACTAGTTACTCCAGCAGCTCTCCAGTTAGACAGTTACTCCAGCACTGCTTCCAGTTAGACAGTTGTACTCCAGCAGCTCTCCAGTTAGACTAGTTACCAGCAGCCTCCAGTAGACCAGTACTCCAGCAGCTCTCCATTAGACTAGTTACCCAGAGCTCTCCAGTTAGACCTAGTTACTCCAGCAGCTCTCCAGTTAGACTAGTTACATCCAGACAGCTCTCCAGTTAGAATCCAGACTCCCACCATATTCTACCCACAGACTACTAGTTACTCCAGCAGCTCTCCAGTTAGACTAGTTTACTCCAGCAGCTCTCCAGTTAGACTAGTTACTCCAGCAGCTCTCAGTTAGACTAGTTACTCCAGCCAGTCTCAGTTAGACTAGTTACTCCAGCAGCTCTCCAGTGAGACTAGTTACTCCAGCAGCTCTCCAGTAGACTAGTTACTCCAGCAGCTCTCCAGTTAGACTAGTTACACGCAGCTCTCCAGTTAGACTAGTTTACCCAGACTCCAGACAGATCTCTCCAGTTAGACTAGTTTACTCAGCAGCTCTCCAGTTATACTAGTTACACCAGCAGTCTCCAGTTAGACTAGTTACTCCAGCAGCTCTCCAGTAATAGTACTCCAGCATCTCTCCAGTTAGACTAGTTACTCCAGCAGCTCTCCAGTTAGACTAGTTTACTCCAGCAGCTCTCCAGTTATACTAGTTACCAGCACTCTCCAGTTAGACTAGTACTCCAGCAGCTCTCAGTTAGACTAGTTACTCCAGCAGCTCTCCAGTTAGTACTAGTTACACCAGCAGCTCTCCGTTGACAGTTTACTCCAGCAGCTCTCCAGTTCAGACTAGTTACTCCAGCAGCTCTCCAGTTAGACTAGTTACACCAGCAGCTCTCCAGTTGACTAGTTTACTCCAGCATCTCTCAGTTGACTAGTACTCCAGCAGCTCTCCAGTTAGACTAGTTACATCCAGCAGCTCTCCAGTTAGACTAGTTACTCCAGCAGCTCTCAGTTATACTAGTACCCAGCAGCTCTCCAGTTAGACAGTTTACTCAGCAGCTCTCCAGTTAGACTAGTTTACTCCAGCAGTCTCCAATTAGACTAGTTACTCCAGCAGGCTCTCCAGTTATACTAGTTACACCAGCAGCTCTCCAGTTAGATCCAGTTTACTCCAGCAGCTCTCCAGTTAGTACTAGTTTATCCAGCAGCTCTCCAGTTAGACAGTTTACTCTCAGCAGCTCTCCAAGTTATACTAGTTACCAGCAGCTCTCCAGTTAGGACTAGTTTACTCCAGCAGCTCTCCAGTTAGACTATTACTCCAGCAGCTCCACAGTTAGATAGTTTACTCAGCAGCTCCCAGTAGAGTAGTTCTCCAGCAGCTCTCCAGTTAGATTAGTTACTCAGCAGCTCTCCGTTGACTAGTCCCAGCAGCTCCAAGTTGACCAGTTTACTCCAGCAGCTCTCGAAGTTAGTTGCGTACAGGCTTCATATAATTTGCATTCCAAACTGGTGATTAAACTTCTCTCAGAGAGCCCGAGAGGCATCAATATTTGAAATTGTGTGCCGAAGCCCATATCACTGTGTGTATCTCTCAGCTCAGAGCAGCACCTCTGTGTTCTTATGATCCTAACCTCTTTGATGGCACTCCAGCTGTCTCCAGTCTTAATATGCGTCCCAAATAGCACCCTATTCCCTACATAGTGCACTACTTCTGACCACGGCCTATATAGGGAATAGGGTGCTATTTGGGACACATTTTTAGTCCTCTGGTGTGTGAGTGTGCGTGTGAGTGCGTGTGTGGCACCATAGGGAGCACTGGCTGGCAGTGACACATTTCTCAAAACTCACTCCACTTTAAATATGGAGGTCCGATCATTGTGAGTCTCTAAGTTGTGCGATGATAGAAACATATGAAGAAGAGTGGTTGGAAACGTTCCTGCTTCCAACTCTAGTTGTAAATAACAAAGCAATGATATCAGATACAGCTGTAAGAATAGAAGAACAGAGATATCAGATATAAAAAGGTGTAAGAAATGAGTTTGTGTTGGCCCCAAAGATGACAAGTTATTATCGTAACCACAAATCAAAATCAAATCAAGTTTATTTTATATAGCCCTTCGTACATCAGCTAATATCTCGAAGTGCTGTACAGACACCCAGCCTAAAACCCCAAACAGCAGGCAATGCAGGTGTAGAAGCACGGTGGCTAGGAAAAACTCCCTAGAAAGGCAACAACAAACTTACTAAAGTCCCTGACCACACTGTGTTGTTACTTTAGTTTTACTTTAGTTCTTCAGACGTCTGTCTTCACCGTCCTGATTAGTCTCTGTTAAACACAAACAGTCCACAGGTCTTCAGACGTCTGTCTTCACCGTCCTGATTAGTCTCTGTTAAACACAAACAGTCCACAGTTTTTCTGGGTTCTAAAGTTCTGCAGGATATATAGATATATTTTTATCAATTTCACAAGCACCTGTCCCGTACACATATAATATATACACATACATACATATAGTATATAGTATGTTAAAACATTTTATTCAACCTTCTTTTATATAACTAGGCAAGTCAGTTAAGAACAAATCTTATTTAGCAATGAGGCGTAACCAGACCAAGACCCGGACTGACGCTGAGCCAATTGTGCACTGCCCCTACGGGAGACTCCTAATCACAGTGTTGGTGATGCAGCCTGGATGTCGAACCCAGGGACTGTAGTGTCGCCTCTTGCACTGAGATGGACTGTACATACAGTTTATCACTTTCAAAACTTTTACATAACTTACAAGTCTAACTATACCGTTTTAACTACGTGATGCTGACCGACATTGACAGTACGATATGAATGGTCATGTCTGTCGTTTATACGTATTCAAGCGACGTTAAAGCCGTTACTCTAAACAAGTAACCGTCTGAAAACGATGAAGCACGTGTCGCCATTTGGACCCAGGCCTTCGTTCCTTGTCCAAACTAGCAGTCTCACTTAATCGCTTTTTTCTTTTTTTCTTAAAGTAAATTTGTCTAGTGGAGTTGTCCACTGGGATGAAACGGGGATTCTACTGTGGCACAAGCCGTCGATAGTGACAAAATAGATTATGAGCTTGTGTAATAGTTAAGCTGTATTCTCTGCCCTTCCTGGCTGAAATCAATATCTGTGATCTAACTAAGAGTTTATTGACGTCGATATGATTCAATATGGGTGTTGGAAGGTCCTTTGTGTGTGTGTGTGTGTGTGTGTGTGTTTTTGTGGTTGTATATCTTCGTGGGGGACCACGAAGGCATTTCACAGGTACCCACAGAAAAAAGGCTATTTAAAGCTTTTAGGTTTCACGGTTAGGAAGTTTGGGGTTAAGGTTAGGTTAGGGAAAGACCTCTGGTGGCATGTTGGTGGGATAAGTGTGTGTGTCAGAGCTGTGTGTTTTGACTTGTTGATATGTTGACTATGTTGACTTATGTTGACTATGCAAACAAGTTGGGTATTTCAACACATTGTTTCTTATCAAAACAAGAAAAGTGACACAGTCAGTCTCTCCCATCAACTCTCAGCCAAGAGAGACTGGCATGTCGTTTGAATTATTATTTTAGCACTCTGATTACAATGAAGAGCAAAGACGTGCTAGCAATTTTCCTTCTGCTGGACACAGAGAAATTAACAGACGGTATCAATTGGGAGTTGCATCTGGGGAAGTAGATAAAGGGCCTCAGTTGGGCCGTCATAGATAGAGGGCCTCAGTTGGGCTCATAGAAAAAGGCCTCATTGGCCTCATAGAAAAGGGGCTCAATTGGGCCTCATAGAAAAAGGGCGCTCATTGGGGCCTCATAGAAAAAGGGCCTCATTGTCAACATCTGATTGTAGCCCTTTAATGGGTAGCTGTAAGCTAGATGTTTGAAGGCACTGGCTGACTCATTGCAGGTTGCGTAGACGTTCGCAGGACTGGTTGGGCTAAATTGAGCAGGCTGGTAGGGGCTATAATTAGCAGGCTGGTAGGCGCTAACGTTAGCGAGGCTGGTAGGGCTAACGTTAGGCAGGCGGTGGGGCTAGTTAAACGATTAGCAGGCTGGTAGGGCTAACATTAGCAGGCTGGTAGGGGGCTAATCGTTAGCAGGGCTGGTGGGGCTAACGTTAGCAGGCTGTAAAGGGCTAGACGTTAGCAGGCTTGGTAGGGCTGAACATTAGCAGGCTGGTAGGGCTAACATTAAGCGAGGCTGGTAGGCGTCACGGTAGCAGGCTGGTGGGGCGCTAAATTAGCAGAGGCTGGTAGGGTGAACGTTGCACGGCTGGTGGGCTAACGTTGCAGGCTGGTAGGGCTACCATTAGCGCCTGGTAGGGCTAACGTTAGCAGGCTGGTAGGGGGATAACGTGTAGCAGGCTGTGGGGCTAACATTAGCAGGCTGGTAGGGCTAACGTTAGCAGGCTGGTGGATAGAACGTTAGCAGCTGGTGGGGCTAAACATTAGCAGGCTGGTTAGGGCTAACGTTAGCAGGCTGTTAGGGCTAACATTAGCAGCCTGGTTAGGGCTAACGTTACAGGCTGGTTAGGGCTAACATTAGCAGGCTGGTGGGCTAACGTAGCAGGCTGGAGGGCTAGATATAGCGGTGGTAAGAGGCTAACGTTAGCAGGCTGGTAAGGGCTAACGTTAGGCTCAGCCTGGTAGGGCTAAAATTAAGCAGGGGCTGGGTGGGGCTAAATTAGCAGGCTGGTCGGCTATGAGACTTAGCAGGCTGGTGGGGCTAACATTAGAGGGCCTGGTGGGGCTAACATTAGCAGTGGTAGGGCTAACGAGATTATGCAGGGTGGTGGGGCCACGTTAGCAGGGCGGTAAGGGCTAACATTAGCAGGGTGGTGGGGGCTAACATTAGCGGGAGGCTGGTGGGGCTAACATTAGCAGGCTGGCAAGGCCTGAAACATTAGCAGGCTGGTAGGGCTAACATTAGCCGACTAGTTGGCTAGAACCTGCAAGCTGATTTTTAAGCAATAAATTCATAAAGTTTAGTTTGCTTGTAAATTGTTTTTGTTTAGTTAAACCAGTCTTTGAGTGCAATGAGCTGGTTTAAACTTTGAAGTTATTTCTGGTTGGGAGTTTAATGTTATAGTTCAATAGGCCTGGCTTGCTGATGTTCCATATTATTCACACGGACATACGACCCCGCCCAAAGAAACACTTTTTCAGGCATGACTAGCATTCTTGCTGAATTCTATTGTGGTTTAGGATAATGTATTACTTGAGCAATAGAAAGGAGAGGAGAACTTTGTATTAGACTTTTAATGTGTATATAATTGGCATATCCATATGTTACAATTTGGGTTTATCGTTTAATACTACCTACCCTTTAAAAAAGGGGATTTGGGCCTCGTTTTTTGGTCTTGTCCTCAAGAACAAATGCTGCGGGCATGACAAGAGCCAACGTGAGTTGGCTTGGGGGTGTTGGGGTTGATGTGGGTGTGTCCTTGGGTGTTGTCCTTGCACGAAACCAGACCCAAGCAATCTCCATCAAACCTTCGGGTAAGTCGGTTTTCCCGGCATACATCACATGCTGTGGTGAACAAACACAATAACCTCCTGCAGCGCGCTGTCAAATACAGCAGATGTATGGCTGAGATAAAACTCGGAGGAAGCTTTTGCATAGGTCGTAGCCTACAGAGTAATTGTGGACGAATGTGGCAATTTCTGGAATTCTATGTAGATTTCAAAAAACATGTGATTTGTTTAGACCTAAACTTTCAATGTATAACAGGTCCAGGTAGACTATGAACAATGGCTTTATCATAAATACCATAGATCAGTGTTCAGATAATTAACAATATGCATCTTTCAATTGTCATCCCAGCTTGATACAGCTACTGTGGCCTATACCTGACAATTTTTGTGTGGTGGTAATGGGGCTTAAACAATGGTAACTTATGTCAGAAGTGGTCCATATAAACATTCCTGTTGGGTGGTCATGGGGGTGACCACTGGTACATGTCAGAGTGGGTATAACTTCCCTGTCTTGTGTCTGGTGTTTTCGGTATACACAGTGAGTTCCAACTGATCCTGGTGCATGAATAAAGGGTTTCTTCTTCTCCTATATTGACTGATGGTTTGCAATTTCAACTCAATATATTAAAAATAGACCAATAAACAAGTAAGTTAGTAAAGATGGTTAATGCTTTGAGTTCTAGAACGGCTCGGCAGTTGTTTTTTTTTTGCAACTAGGCCCAGGTCTCCTCAACTTCCAGAGAAACCATCAGTATCCTCTAAGCACCATCTTGTCAGAGTGCCAGGGTCTCTCTCTCCATCTCAGACTAGTATTAGCTGTGGTCTATCTCGAGTGCC
>NC_036851.1:49959950-49971771 GCF_002910315.2 Salvelinus sp. IW2-2015
GGGAATGGGACATCACTACATTACCCTAGGGAATGGGACATCACTACATTACCCTAGGGAATGGGACATCACTACATTACCCTGGGGGATGAAACAGGAAACGGATACCAAGCAGTTTATTAACGACGAGCATTGTGTTTTCACAATACCTGTACTGGACGGCAGTAAAAGCTTTCCTTTCATTTCTAATGCAACAAATACACCCTTACCATATGAGCAACACATGAGAACAGCTGAACGACAATGTTCCTCAATGTAGCCATCCTCTGGCTGTGGTTCAATGTGGAGGAGTAATGTAGCCATGCTCTGGCTGTGGTTCAATGTGGAGTAGTAATGTACCCATCCTCGGGCTGTGGTTCAATGTGGAGTAGTCATGTACCCATCCTCTGGCTGTGGTTCAATGTGGAGTAGTAATGTACCCATCCTCTGGGATCGGCTAGCCACATCTATAGTAATACAGGTATTTTTGTTTACCTGCACTACACAATAAGCAAGAAAATAGTTAGCTACTACCTGCTTGGGCAAATATCTTTAACCTCTAACGTTAAATTGACACAATAAAGAACAATGACAGGTGATTATGAGTTTGAAATATGTTTTTATAAACAGCAAGGCAAGCTTACAAAACTGTACATTCTCTTTGCAGTAAATGCTTTAGCTACATTCTTCACATCCACTGTTTCACAGCATGACTGCGTGCGTTGCTGGTGTGCTCAGGAGTCCCTAAAACATGTAAATTCACACAAAATGACAAATGCCGATATAGCAAGCTAAATGTAGCCAGCTATGTTAGATAGTTACCTATCTTGTTTAATAATAGCTTGTTTCGTAAATTAACATTATGACGCTAAAATGTACATCATCATATTCCTCTACATTAACATATTCCTCTCAACTGAAAACATTTTTTATGATACGTTAAGAAATTATTATTACTTATATTTGCTTCCATCCCAGTATTTTTGTCAGCCATCTTCCTGAAGCCAATTAAGAGCCTTGGGTCGCAGAGCTTCATGGGAGTTTGATAACCACTCAATAGGATGTCTGTGTGTCGATTCGCTTCATTTGGAGGGCCAACTAGACGAGATGCATCCTGCTTCGGTCCCGGAGCCGAGCCGCCTGTCACTAAAACCCGCATGGCATTGCTTGCTATCTGCACAATGTATTTTCGTAGGGCTTGAACTAAAACGTTTTAAATAGGATCAGAAACGGTCGTCGGAGGCGTGCTCTCTTGTTGGTAGAGGATGGACTCTCCATGGACGTCTTGCCATGGACGTCTCCATGGACACCCTCAACGACCTCTGCCTGCTCCGGGTTGCCCGGGAGACCATCCCAGGAAGCGATGGAGACGAGCGCAAAGGATTAGGAAGACACACACAAACGCACACACACACACACACACACACACACACACCTGTCTCTTATACACATCTAGATGTGTATAAGAGACAGGTGTGTGTGTGTGTGTGCTCACAAACAGTTCTCTCTCCCCAGTTCCAGCAGCGAGACGTCCATGGAGAGTCCATCCTGTACCAACAAGAGAGCCCACCTTCAGCTCTGCTGGTTAGTACAGCTGTCACACACATGGAAGAGACACATCATTGTCTAACACATTCACACCCTCTCTGCGTCTTCTATCTATCTCATAGTCTCTTCATGGTCTCTCTTAATAAACACAGTCTCTTATTTATTTTTCCTCTGTCTTTCTACCTCCTGCTCTTCCTTATTCACTCATATTTCTGAACACCTTCCTAATATTGAGTTACACCCCCTTTTGTCCTCAGAACAGCCTTGCTTCACCATAGAGATGGTGCCAGGTTTCCTCCAGACGTGACGCTTGGCATTGTAAGAATATTTTAAGATAATAAACAACGCAGAGGACCTGAGTTCAATAGGGAATTAACGATCAATGGAAGTAGTTATTTTTCAGGTCAACACCAGTTCAGAAATTCAGTTCCTGGACTCATAGCTACAGTATATGTGTCAAGTTTTCATTGGTCCAAATCGTCTATACATTGAGCCTGAAACAGGGTCTGTGTTATTGAAGAGTAACATCAACTGCTAACACATTCAAGCCAAAGAGTTCAATCTTGGTTTCATCAGACCAGAAAATCTTGATTTTCATGGTCTGAGAGTCATCAGGTGCCTTTTGGCAGACTCCAAGCAGGCTGTCATGTGCATTTTACTGAGGAGTGGCTTCCGTCTGACCACTCTACCATAAAGGCCTGATTGGTGGAGTGCTGCATGGATGGTTGTCCTTCTGGGAGGTTCTCCCATCTCCACAGAGGAACTCTGGAGCTCTGTCAGAGAGACCATTAGGTTCTTGATCACCTCCCTGACCAAGGCCCTTCTCCCCGATTGCTCAATTTGGCAGGGCGGTCAGCTCTAGGAAGAGTCTTGGTGGTTCCAAACTTCTTCCGTTTAAGAATGATGGAGGTCACTGTGTTCTTGAGGACCTTCAATGCTGCAGACATTTTTTGGTACCCTTCCCTAGATCTCTGCCTCAACACAATCCTGTCTCGGAGCTCTACGGACAATTCCTTCGACCTCATGGCTTGGTTTTTGCTCTGACATGCACTTTCAACTGTGGAACCTTATATAGACAGGTGTGTGCCTTTCCAAATCATGTCCAATCAATTGAATTTACAGCAGGTGGACTCCAATCAAGTTGTAGAAACATCTCAAGGATGATCAATGGAAACAGGATGCACCTGAGCTCAATTTCGAGTCTCATAGCGAAGGGTCTGAATACTTACGTAAATAGGTTATTTCTAAAAACCTGTTTTCGCTTTGTCATTACGGGGTATTGTGATGTCATTACGGGGTATTGTGATGTCATTACGGGGTATTGTGATGTCATTACGGGGTATTGTGATGTCATTATGGGGTATTTGTAGCCTAATGTAATGTAACGTAACATCATACTAAAGGAAGTGGCATAGATTTACGTACAGAATAATATGTTTAGTGACAGGCAGGTTTTAGTGGCAGGCAGGTTTTATTGGCAGGCAGATTATAGTGGCAGGCAGGTTTTAGTGGAAGGGAAGTTTTAGCTGCAGGCAGGTTTTAGTTACAGGCAGGTTTTAGTAACAGGCAGGTTTTAGTGACAGGCAATTTATTGACAGGCATGTTTTAGTGACAGGCAGGTTTAAGTAACAGGCAGGTTTTAGTGGCAGGAAGGTTTTAGTGGCAGGCAGGTTTTAGTGGCAGGCAGGTTTAAGTAACAGGCAGGTTTTAGTGGCAGGCAGGTTTTAGTGGAAGGCTCAGCTCCGGAGCTGCAGCTGGATACTATATAACTTGAGGGCTGAAAAGGCACTACCCCTCGCTCAAAGTTGAATTGGAACTCCACTCCGACTCGATGCGGCTCGCAGGATCGTGCGAAACGGAGGGGGAAGGCTTCCATCTTCAACTTACACACACACACACACACACACACACACACACACACCACACACACACACACACACACACACACACACACACACACACACACACACACACACACACACACACACACACACACACACCACACACACACACACACACACACACACACCACACACACACACACACACACACAACACCACAGTGTACTTTTCCTTTCTTGCAGTCTTCTGCAGCCCAGCATTTCCAGTGTAATTACCCCAGCTAGCCTTATCACACTGCGGGCTTCACACGGCCCTCTTCAAATCATCAATCAACACCAAGCCTCTACATTTATATCAGCCGAACAATTAATGATACAGTCAGGTTTCATTAAGGCCTTGAGAAAGAACATGAAAGCTCCTCCCACTTCCTCTTTTGTAGCCTCAAATGAAAACCAACTTGTTCTGTCTCTCTGGTTGAGTACCAAATGGCACCCTATTCCCAATATAGTACCCTATTTTTTATCAAGGCCCATAGGGGAATGGGGACCATCTGGGACACAGATTCACTTTGTGGTTCTTTGAAGCTGACAGTTTTCATGCTGCTGTTTTATTGAGCATTACAAGAATTCACATACTGAGGGATTTGTAACAGGGCAGTGGTGTAAAGTACTTAGGTAAAAATAATTTAGAGTACTACTTAATTATTTTTGGGGGGTATCTGTACTTTACTTTACCATTTATATTTTTGGCAACTTTTACTTTTACTTCACTACATTCTGAAAGAAAATAATGTACTTTTTACATTTTCCCTGACACCCAAAAGTAGTCATTACATTCTGACAGGAAAATTGACAAATTCACACACTTATCAAGAGAACATCCCTGGTCATCCCTACTCCCTCTGATCTGGCGGACTCACGAAGCATTTGTAAATTATGTCTAAGTGTTTCAGCATGCCCCTGGCTATCCGTCAATAAAAAAATATATWTTTTTTTTGTGAAATCTGGTTTAATATAAGGAATTTGAAATTATTTATACTTTTACTTTTACTTTTGATACTTAAGTACATGTTAGCAATTCCATTTACTATTGATACTTAAGTATTTTTCTAAACCAAATACTTTTAGACTTTTACTCAAGTAGTATATTACTGGGTGACTTTTACTTTTACTTGAGTCATTTTCTACTAAGGTATCTTTACTTTTATTCAAAATGAGTTAACAATTTAGTACTTTTCCCACCACTAACAGGGGAGGAGACACAACAGGAGACAGGAGACACAACAGGAGACAGGAGACACAACAGGAGACRYRGTTTGAGTGTTCTGTAGAGCCGTGCCTTGTACTAGACTGAATTGAGTTCCATTCACTATAGACTTCCCATTAAGGAGAATAACTGTGTGTGTAACAAAAGGCTATTCAGCACTACCATACACTGTCATGTGTACATGTGTGTCAGTTACAATGATGTCACCTTTCGTCAGCCATACTTCTTCCCGATGCTGTAGGTGGGTACCTCCGCAACATACACACAACATTCACACAACATACACTACACACACACACACACACACACAGACACGTCAACCCTGAGTCCTGGTTAGATTTATGGATTCAATAGAAAGTGAAACAGTATAACAGAACTAATTCCACATTAGATAGGTAGTAGTATTGTGCGTCAAGTTTTATTAGGACATTGCAGGTGGCAGGTACCCAATGTGATGTTATTGTTTCGCTGGATATATAATATTTTTGTTACTTTGGATGGCCGATATTACCATCTAGTCCCCAACTCGCGATTGTTCCATCAATGGCATCCCTTCAGAAGTTTCTCTTATTGGATGGCCAATATTACAGTTAGTTTGGATGGCCAATATTATAGTTAGTTTGAATGGACAAAATTACAGTTAGTTTGGATGGACAATATTACAGTTAGTTTGGATGGCCAATATTACAGTTCGTTTGGATGGCCAATATTATAGTTATTTTGGATGGCCAATATTGCAGTTAGTTTGGATGGCCAATATTACAGTTAGTTTGGATGACCAATATTACAGTTAGTTTGGATGGCCAATATTATAGTTAGTTTGGATGGCCAATATTATAGTTATTTTGGATGGCCAATATTACAGGTAATTTGATGGCCAATATCAGTTATTTTGGATGGCCATTATTACAGTTTGTTTGGACAATATTACAGTTATTTCGGATTGGCAATATGACCATTCCAGTCCAACTCCACAACATGCAAAATGATGGCCGTAACCTCAGATGCTGTATGCATCTGCTTATGCCTTCAGTTGTTTTGCACAAAATCCATGTTATGAAAGAGATACATTCCTTCACCTAATTAAGTGTTAGAAAGTTGTGGTGTATACTGACAGGGATTCTCTTTTAATTAGCTTTCTTTGTCACTCTTTGCGCTGTAAACATGCAGTGTTTACTCAACGGTAGCATGACAAGATGTGTTACACACATTTTACAGCTCCTAACAGTTTGCTCAGGGAAACGACAGGGAAGCAGAGGGTTATTGGAAGTGGTGCTGTGATGTCCTCCTCCTGTTGACTGGTCAGTGGTGCTGTGGTACACTACAGCTCTCCTGTCCTTCTCCTGTTGTTGACTGGTCAGTGGTGCTGTGATGTCCTCCAGCCATCCATAATTATCCAAACCTTACCTTACTTAACCATTCTTACTATCCAAC
This sequence comes from Salvelinus sp. IW2-2015, assembly GCF_002910315.2. Taxonomy (NCBI): domain Eukaryota; kingdom Metazoa; phylum Chordata; class Actinopteri; order Salmoniformes; family Salmonidae; genus Salvelinus; species Salvelinus sp. IW2-2015. Next base: position 49,966,019 of record NC_036851.1, read on the forward strand.
TTACCCTTACCTTAACGCATTCATAACTTATCCAAACTTAACTTGACCGTAAGCATTCATAACCTATCCAAACTTAACCTTACTCTTTACCATTCATAACCTTTCCAACCTTAAACCTTACCTTAACCCTCATCTTATCCAACCTTAACCCTTAACTAACCCTCATACACCTTATCCCAAACGCTTAACTTACGCTTGAACCATTCATAACTACCAAATTAACCCTTACCTTAACATCTCATAACTTATCGTCAAACCTTAACGGCCTTACCGTTAACCATTCATACTATCCAAACCTTAACCCTTACCTAACCATTCATAACCTTATCACACCTTAACCTTACCTTAACCACTTATAACTTTCACAAACTTAACCTTACTTAACATTTAACTTATCCTAAACCTTTAACTTACTTTTTACCATTCATAACATTATCCCAAACTTAACCTTGACCTTAACCTTTCATAACCCTTATCCAAACTTAACCTTACCTTAACCATTCATACATTATCCCAAACTTAACCCTTTTACTTTAACCTTAATAACCTTATCCAAACTTAACACTTACCTTAACCATCATAACTTATCCCAACTTTAACCCTTAACTTACCATTCTTAACCTTATCCAAACTTACTTACCTTACCATTCTAAACTTATCCAACCTTTAACTTTCTTACCGTAACATTCATACCCTGATCCAAACCTTAACCTTACCTTAACATTCATAACCTTATCCCAAACCTTTAACCCTTACTTAACCCTCCATTATATTATGCCAAACCTTAACCTTACCTCTAACCTCCAAATTATCCCAAACCTTAACCCTTACTTACCTTCATAAAAACTTATCCCAATTCGTTACCTTAACCATCTCATACTTATCTAAACCGCTACCCCTTCCGTAACCCTTCTACCTTACCACCTTACCCTTTTACTTAACTCATTCAATAACTTAATCAAACCTTAACGTTATTAACATCCATAACTTATCCCAAACCTTAAACCCTTACCTTAATCCATTCTTAACCTTATCCTAAACGCTTAACCTTACTTAACCCATTCATAACCTTATCCCAAATTAACCTTACCGGTAACATTCATAACTATCCAACCTTAACCCTTACCTTAACTCATTATAACCTTATCCAAACCTTAACCCTTACTAAACCCTCCATAACCTTATCCAAACCTTAACCCTTACATTACCTCATAACTTAATCCAAACCTTAACCTTTACTACGCATTCAATCACCTTATCCAAACCTTAACCTTACCCTTAACATTCATAACTTATCCCAAACCTTAACCATTAAGTGAAACCATTCATAACGCTTATCCAAATTAATAACCTTACTAACCATTTACTTATCAAACTTAACCTTACTTAAATCCATAACTTATCAAAACTTAACCTTACTTAACCTTCATGAACTTATCCAAACTTAACCCTTACTTAAACCCTTCATAACATTAATCCAAACCTTAACCCTTATACTAACATTCACTCACTTCATCCCAACTAACGCCTTTTCTAACATTTCATAACCTTATCACCAAACCTTAATACCTTATCTAACCATTCATAACTTACCAATTAACCTTTATTAACCATTCCATAACCTTATCCAACCTTCACTTACCTTAACATTTTAACTTATCCCACACCTTAACCTTACCGTAACCCTTCAAACCTTATCCAAACTTAACCCTTACGTAACATTCATAACCGCTTTCCAAACTTAACCTTACTAACATTCATAACCTATCCCGAACCTTAACCCTTACTTAACCATTCTACCCTTAATCCAAACCTTAACCCTTACTTAACTCATAACTTTATCCCAAACCTTAACCCTTCTTAACATTCATAACTTATCCCAAACTTACCCTTTACTAACATTCAATAACACTATTCCCAAACCTTAACCCTTAACTTACCATTTCATAACTCCCTCCCAAACCTTAACCTTACCATTAACCATTCATAACCTTATCCAAACTCTAACCCTTACACTTAACCATTCATAACGCTATCCGCAAACCTTTAACCTTACTTAACATTGCATAACTTATCAACTTAAACCTTACTTATACCATTCATAACTCCTATTCAAACTTAACCCTTTACCTTAAATTCATAACCTATCCCAAACTAACCCTTACTAACCATATCATAACATTATCTCAAACCTTAACCCTTACTAACATTAAACCCTATCAAATAACCTTATAACCATAACATTACCCACCTTAACCTTACTAACCATCAAACTTATCCCAAACCTTAAGCCCTTACCTTAACCATTCATACCTATATCCCAAACCTTAACCTACTTACCGATACCATTCTTAACCCTATCAAACTTTTAACCCTTACTATACCATTCATAACCTTATCCAAAACCCTTAACCTTACCTTAACCATTCATAACCTTATCCAAAACCTTAACCCTACTAACTTATAACTTATCAACTTAACCCTTACTCACCATCATAACCTTATCCCAAACCTTAACCCTTACCTTAAACCATTATAACCATTATCCAAACCTTAACCCTTACCTTAACATTCAATAACATTATCCAAACCTTAACCCTTACCATTAACCATTCAGTACTTTCCAAACCTATAACCTTCCTCTAACATTCATAACCTGATATCGTCCAAACCTTAACACTTACCTAACCATTCATACGCTATTCCAACCTTAACCTCTTAGCTCAACATTTCATAACCTTATCCCAAACCTACCTATCAATTTAACCCTATAACCATTCATAACTTATCCCAAACCTTAACCTTACCGTCTGGTGGGAAAGTCCCCATTTGTCATTCTTGAGTAAAAGTAAAGATATCTTAATAAGAAATTAATCAAGTAAAGTGAAAGTCACCCAGTAGAACATACTTGAGTAAAAGTCTAAAAGTACTTTGTTTTAATATATACTTGTGTATCAAAGTTAAAAGTATAAATCATTTAAAATTCCTTATATTAAGCAAACCGACGGAAATTTTCTTCTTAAATTTATGGATAGCCTGGGCATACTCCAACATTAGACATCATTTACAAACGATGCATTTGTGTTTAGTAAGTCCGCCAGATCAGAGGCAGTAGGGATGACAAGGGATGTTCTGTGATAGTGTGTAAATTGGACCATTTTCTGTTCTGCTAAGCATTCAAAATGTAACGACTACTTTTGGGTGTCAGGAAAAATGTTAAGGAGTAAAAAGTACATCATTTTCTTTAGAAATGTTGTGAAGTAAGTAAAAGTTGTCAAATTTTGAATAGTAAGTACAGATACACCAAAATACTATGTAAGTATTACTTTAACGTATTTTTACTTAAGTACTTTACACACTGACCCTTATTACCATTCATAACACTTCCTTACCTACACTTCATAACTTATCCCAAACCTTAACCCTTACCGTAAATTCATAACTTATCCAAACTTAACCCTTACGTAACCATTCATAACCTTATCCAAACCTTAACCTTACCGTAACCATTCATAACCTATCAAACCTTAACCCTTACCGTAACCATTCATAACCCTATCCCAACTTAACCCTTACCGTACATTCATACCTTTCAACCTTAACCTTACCGTAACCATTCATAACCCTATCCCAAACCTTAACCTTCTTAACTCATTCATAACATTATCCCAAACCTTAACCTTACCTTATCATTCATAACTTATCCCAAACTTAACCTTACCTAACCTTCATAACTTATCCCAAACTAACCCTTACCGTAACCATTCATAACCTATCTCCAAACCTTAACCTTACTTAACCATATCAACCTAACCAACTTACTGCCATCATAACCTTAACAACTTACTTAACACTCATAACCTATCCAAACCTTAACCTTTACCTTACCTTCATCTAACTATCCAAACCTTAACCCTTATTAAACATTCATAACCTATCCAAACTTAACCCTTACCTACCATTCATAGCTTATTCAAACCTTAACTACTCACTTGAACCTTCTAACTTATCAAACTTAACCTTACGTACCATTCATACTTATCCAAACTTAACGCCTTACTTCACCTTCAATAACTTATCAACCTTAAACCTAACTAACATCATAACCTTATGCCAAAACCTTATACCCTTACTTACCATTATACCTTATGCCAAACCTTACCCTTCCTTAACATTCATACTTCTCCCAAAATTAACTTCCTTAACATTCATAACTTACTCCAAACCTTAAACCCTTATACCTTCCTTCATACATTATCGCAAACGCTTAACTCCTTACTAACATTCATAACCTTATCCAAACTTAACCCTTACTTAACATTCATAACATTCAATCAAACCTTAACCTTAATTAACCATTCATGAACTTATCCCACTGTAGACCCTTACTTAACATTCATAACCTTATCCAATTTAACTTACTTAAAACTCATTCAATACCTTAAGTCTCCATCAACTTATCAATTACTTAATTACCTACATCATAACCTGTATCCCAACATTAACCCTTACTTAACATTTCATACATTATCACCAAACCTTAAACCCCTTAACCTGTTACCACATTCATAACTTTATCCAAAACTTACCTACCTTACTTAACCTTCATACATTTCCCACAACTTAGCCCTTCCTACATTCATCACTTACAACCTAACCTACCTTACATTCATACTTATCCCAAACTCTTAACCTACCTCAACCTTCATAACTTTTTCCGAAACCTATAACCCTTACTCAACCATTTTAACCTATCCCAAACTCTTAACCTTACACTTACATTTTAACCTTTCATCCCCGACCTTAACCTTACTTAACCATTCATAACTTATCTCCAAAACTTAACTCTACCGCTGGGTTGGGAAAGTACACATTTGTCATTCTTGAGTAAAAGTAAAGATACTTTAATAGAAAATAATCAGTAAAAGTGAAAGTCACCCAGTAGAACAGTACTTGAGTAAAAGTCTAAAAGTATTTGTTTTACTACTATACTGTTGTATCAAATGTAAAGTATAATCAATTTAAATTCCTTATATTAAGCAACCAGACGGCACAATTTTTCTTCTTTTTTAATTATGGATAGCCTGGGCATCTGCCATCCAGTCAGATATTTACAAGATGCATTTGTGTTTAGTAGTCCGCAGATCAGAGGCAGTAGGGATGACCAGGGATGTTCTTTGATAAGTGTGTGAATTGACATTTTCTGTTCTGCTAGATTCAAAGTAAGACTACTTTTGGGTGTCAGGGAAAATTAGATAAAAGTACATATTTTCTTTCAGAATGTGTGAAGTAAAAGTAAAAGTTGTCAATTTATGAAAGTAAAGTAGCAGATTACACCAAAATAACTATGTAGTATTATTAAGTTTTTTACTTAAGTACTTTAACTACACCCGTACCATTACACTATCCTACTAACATTCAAACCTTATCCCTTACCTACGCGTAACATTCATTAACCTTATCCAACACTTAACCTTACCGTAACATTTCAACCTTATCCAACGTTAACCCTTCCAGTAACATTCATAACCTGTATCCATAACCTTAACCTTTACCACCTTACACGTACCGACCATTCATGACCTATCAAACCTTAACCCTTACCGTAACCATTCATACCTTTCCAAACCTTACCTTAACTACATTCATAACCTATCCACACCTTAACCTTACTTAACCATTTCATAACATTATCCAAACGCTAACCCTTACTTACATTCATAACGCTTATCAAACCTTAACCCTTACTTAAC
>NC_036851.1:49971892-50020374 GCF_002910315.2 Salvelinus sp. IW2-2015
CCATCCCAAACCTTAACCCTTACCTTAACCATTCATAACCTATCCCAACCTTAACCCTTACCTTAACCATTCATAACCCTATCCCAAACCTTAACCCTTACCTTAACCATTCAGCGTATTACATACCTATTAAACACTCAACTTGGATGACCGTCTAATTCTGAAGCGAGACTGTGAGATCTTGTTGGTTGTCTGTCTTCAGCCTATTTTCATGTGTATTACGCTTGGTGTTGTGTTATGTCTGTATTTGTGTGAAGGTGAATATCCATTGAAGTTCAAGCAGGTTTTGTTTACTGTCTGTTCCAACACCTTCACTTTAACTTCAAACTACTTTTGCTGTTAAGGAAAACTGCTGTGATTTAATTAAATTCATGTAACAGTTGAGAAATATTAAATTAACTCTGTAACAGACGTGGGAGGGAAAAGTTTGCATTTCAAATCATTTTGTACCAAATTTAATAAGTATGCTGACACCTTGAGGACTCCACTGATGGTTCTCTTCCTCGTGCCGTTAACGTTTCCTGTTTTGGCACATGCAAAATAATTACAAAATAGATTATCCGGGCCAGTTGCTGGACAGGAGATCTGGACTGCATCACAGCACCACTGACCAGTCAACAGGAGGAGGACAGGTGACCTGGAGGACATCACAGCACACTGACCAGTCAACAGGAGGAGGACAGTGACCTGGAGACATCACAGCACCACTGACCAGTCAACAGGAGGAGGACATCACAGCACCACTGACCAGTCAACAGAGGAGGACATCACAGCACCACTGACCAGTCAACAGAGGAGGACAGGTGACCTGGAGGACATCACAGCACCACTGACCAGTCAACAGGAGGAGGACATCACAGCACCACTGACCAGTTAACAGGAGGAGGACAGGTGACCTGAAGGACATCACAGCACCACTGACCAGTCAACAGGAGGAGGACAGTGACCTGAAGGACATCACAGCACCACTGACCAGTCAACAGGAGGAGGACAGGTGACCTGAAGAGCATCACAGCACACTGACCAGTCAACAGGAGGAGGACAGGAGAGCTGGAGACATCACAGCACCACTGACCAGTCAACAGGAGGAGGACAGGTGACCTGGAGGACATCACAGCACCACTGACCAGTCAACAGAGGAGGACAGGTGACCTGAAGGACATCCACGCACCACTGACCAGTCAACAGGAGAGGACAGGAGAGCTGGAGGACATCACAGCACCACTGACAGTCAACAGGAGGAGGACAGGTGACCTGGAGGACATCACAGCACCACTGACCAGTCAACAACAGGAGGGAGGAGACATCACAGCACCACTGACCAGTCAACAACAGGAGGAGGACAGGAGAGCTGGAGGACATCACAGCACCACTGACCAGTCAACAACAGGAGGAGACAGGAGAGCGTGAGGACATCACAGCACCACTGACCAGTCAACACAGGAGGAGGACAGGAGAGATGGTTAAGGTAAGGGTTAAGGTTTGGGATAAGGTTATGAATGGTTAAGGTAAGGGTTAAGGTTTGGGATAGGCTTGACACAAAAACCAGAAAAACAACTTTCTATCGTTGGATTCACATTTGCAACCTTTGGAATGAATAAGAGGCATCAACCCCAACGCCCTAACAAAACCCAAAACCTACTTGAAGGTAACAGCGCTCTTATCCAGAGCGACTTACAGTAGTGGGTGCATACATGTTCATGTTAGTCCCCCGTGGGAATCGAACCCTCAACCCTGGCATTGCCAGGAGCCATGCTCTAACAAATTAGCCACGTGGGGCAACAGTTGCCCCTAATGGCCGGTTTCCACGTCATCTCCCGACATGGATAAACGTTGAATACTGACTTGTATCACGGGTTGACCTGGCTGCATAAAACATACCCTCACGTACTGATTTTCACACAGTTGGATCCAGAACTTTCCATATTAACATTTTAGTCGAAGAGCAGCTTACGGCAGTGAGTGCATACATAATAAAAAATATGTATTTTCACACTGGTCCTCCATGAGAATCAAACCCATAACCCTTGCGTTCCGAGCACCATGCTCTACCAACCGAGTCGTACACGACCCCATGTTGGAACTGAAAGGATGTTTGTATAATATAGTTTATGTCGATAGCTATTCTTTCTCTCAACACATTTGTGTAGATCAAGTTCATTTCGATGCACTTTTTACTGTTTTGTAATGCAAAACATATCCGGGTTGGCAAATGTGTACATGTTCATAAAAAATTGTCAGACAGCCTCAGGCCACCATTAACAATTCACATGATGTCTTATATGGCAGAATGTTAATACTGGAGTGTCTGTGCACAGTGGTATAGAAGCATGTCGACAATCAACAGTAAACAGTAAACAATCAACAGTAAACAGGAAGCAATCTACAGTAAACAATCAACATTAAACAGTAAACAATCAACATTAAACAGTAAACAATCAACAGTAAACAATCAGCATTAAACAGTAAACAATCAACAGTAAACAATCACCATTAAACAGTAAACAATCACCATTAAACAGTTAACAATCAACATTAAACAGTAAACAATCGACAGTAAACAATCAACATTAAACAGTAAACAATCAACAGTAAACAATCAACATTAGACAGTAAACAATCAACAGTAAACAATCAACAGTAAACAGTGTGAAGAACAGTATTTGTTCAACTAAATTATGTAGATTACATAATGTATGTATTTAGTTTCGGGAACTATAAAGCTTATTTTTAAGGCTTTAAGTTTCTAGGTCTGTTGAAGGTCCATCAGGATAGACCTACTCAACCATAAAGTCTTTAAATATGCTGCATATTGTTTATGTATTTTATAATAACATTCAAAATGTGGGTGGGTGCTTAGCGTTGTCCTTTTACCACACACGTACAAGTGTGTATGAATACAAACGTGTGAATTGGGAAATATATATATATATTTTTTGCACAACCCAACTCCACTTTAGGTAAACATTGTCCAGCGCCACTGGAACAATTAAGGGTAAGTGCTTTGCTCAAGGGCAAATCAACAGTTTATTATTATTTATTTATTCACCTCGTTCGCTCGGGAAATCAAACTAGCAACCTTTCGGTTACTGGCCAAACGCCAAACGCCAAACTCCAAACGCTAGTGCACTGCTAGGATCCCTGCCGCCCCCTTCGCATCGTATATGTAGATTTGACGTACTCGCTCCGGTCTATACAGTATTTGTTAGTCTCATGTTGATTTACTGCCCATTTAGTCATGTTTGGTTGCACACTGTTATAGGGATAGTTTACTCATGCAAACACACGTCCATAAAACTCATGCTGCATAATGATTTATGTGTTTACAGACTGTAACTCAGTGCAAGTACCTGGTCTGCGTCACAAATGCCACTACTGTTGACCAGATCGGGTTCAATACGTTTGAGGTCAGCCACTTGCAACAACAAATGTGTGTGTGTGTGTGTGTGTGTGTGTGTGTGTGTGTGTGTGTGTGTGTGTGTGTTGTGGTGTGGTGTGTGGTGTGTGTGTGTGTGGTGTGTGTGTGTGTGTGTGTGTGTGTGTGTTTCTGCACATGTTTGTGAAAATGTGCGTGTTTGCGTTGCCAATTACAAACGGGGTTCGTTACTGTTAAAAAAAAATTATACGTTTTTATTGATGAAAAGATGAACGACACGTTATATCACTCACCTTATTATATAATATGCACAACCACCATATCTATGCTAGAAAACTATCAACACTACACCGACCACATTGCCCTCAGCTCTACAGGCATGCCGGCTCTGTCTATCTCCTAAATGGCACTCTCTCTACAGTGCACTACCAGGGCCCATAGGGAACCCCATAAGGTTACAATGAAAAGTAGTGCACTATATAGGGAAAATAGTTCCATTTGGGCTTCTAGCCACAGTATAGGACCAGAGGAATGCATCCCAAATGGCACCCTATTCCCTACATAGTGCACTACTGTTGACCAGAGCCCTATTCCCTACATAGTGCACTACTTTTGACCAGAGCCCTGTAGGTAATAGGGTGCCATTAGGGACGTAGCCCATAGTGAATGATTCAAGGAGGTAGTTAAGTGCTGTCAGGGCTTAAAATTGGACAGCTCAAGACGCTGAATAATTACACACTAACAAAAAACTATTTGTTAGTGTGTAATAGAAATAATGGATTTTTTTTATGGAGTTGGTTGGTTTAAGTTTCTATGCACCAGAGGACTTGCAAGGTCCCTTACTGTGGTCAGCCGGCCTTCCACGGAACTCTTCTCGCTACGACTGCCCAGGCTCGAAAAAATATAATTAATTGGATCTGATTAAAATTAATGAAGTAATTAAGGAGCTGCCTGCTCTCCTTTCTTTTAGCCTGACGAGGGTGGGGCAACGAGTCACCCAGCACTACTGTAGTGGGACTCTCTTTTTCACACTGGAGCAGCAAGGTCCCCTCATGTGGACCACCCAGCAGTATTGTGGCATTCACTCTAATGGGACAGGGCAGTTTTATTTATCCTGGTCCTGGGGACCCAAAGGGTTGCACAATGTTGATTTTGCTCCAGCACTACACATCAGATCAGGTGAATTAGCTCTAGGACAACAACAAAAAATATGCCAGCCATTGGGACTCCATGAGCAGGATTAACACTGGGATAAGAGACACAAGGTCAGCTGCTGTACAGGCAGCAGTACTATTGTTAGCCAGGCAGCCAGCAGTAGACTAGATTAGCAGTAGACTAGATTACTGTAGTTGTACAGGGACACTGCTCTACTTACTCTCAGCTGGTGGACCCAATCACACAGGAGTACACAGGAATACCCAGTCACCCAGGAGTACACAGGAATACCCAATCACCCAGGAGTACACAGGATCACCCAGTCACCCAGGAGTAGAACCACCGAGTCACCCAGGAGTAGAACCACCCAGTCACCCAGGAGTAGAACCACCCAGTCCCCCAGGAGTAGAACCACCCAGTCCCCCAGCAGTAGAACCACCCAGTCCCCCAGGAGTAGAACCACCCAGTCCCCCAGGAGTAGAACCACCCAGTCCCCCAGGAGTAGAAGCCACCCGTTCCCAGGAGTAGAAACACCTTCCCCCGGACTAACCCCATCCCCAGCGAGTAGAACCACCGAGCCCCATGAGATGTGAACAACCAGTCCCGCCGGAGTAGAACCACCAGTCCCCCAAGTGAACAGTCAGTAACCACCCAGTCCCCAGGAGTAAGTACATCCACCAGTCCCAGGAGTAATACACCCACGTCCCACGTGAGTAGAACCACCGACCCTCCAGGAGTAGAACCCAGTCCCCAGGAGTAGAACGACCCAGTCCCCCGCGAGTAGAAGCACCCACCCAGGGTAAACCTCTCCCCGCAGGATAGAACCACCCAGTCCCCAGGATGTAGAAGCACCCAGGTCACCCGGGAGTAAGAACACCGATAAACAGGAGTAGACACCACCCAGTCCCAGTGAGTAGAACACCCAGTCACCCAGGAGTAGAACGACCGAGTCCCCCAGGAGTAGACCACCACGTCCCCCAGGAGTAGAACACCCGAGTCCGGAGTAGAACCACCAGTCACCAGCAGTAGAACCCACCCAGTCACCCAGGAGTAGAACCACTCATTCCCCCAGGAGTGAACACCAGTCCCCAGGAGTAGAGACACCCCATCCCCGGGTCAGACCACGGACTCAGGGAGTAGAACCGACTCAGTCCCCCCAGGAGTAGAACACCCGTTCCCAGGGTTGACCAGCCCAGGAGTAAGAACACCAGGTCCCCCAGCGAGTGTAGACACACCCAGTTCCCCAGGAGTAGAAACCACCCACAGTTAGAACCCGCCGATGTCCGCAGGTAGAACCACCCAGTCCCCCAGGAGTAGAACCCCGAGTCCCCAGGAGTAGAACCACCAGTCACCCAGTCAGTAAGAACTACAGTCACACAGGAGTTAGTTAACCACTCAGTCCCCAGGATAAGAACGACCTCAGTCCCCCAGGAGTAGAACCACCGAGTCCCCCAGGAGTAGAACCACCCAGTCCCCCAGGAGTAGAACCACCCAGTCCCCCAGGAGTAGAACCACTCAGTCACCCGAGAGTACACAGGGAGCCTTGCATTTGACAGTTTATACATTTCATAGAATACAAGTAATAGTTAAAATACACAAAAAATACACACAAATCTATAATACAATCATAGATAACATCTACATCTTTCAGCTACCAGATCTTCAATCAATAAATACCCTAAACTGCCTGAGTGAGACCAAAACAGAGCAGTAGAGCGCATTAAAACTAAAAGTGGATCTACCCAATTCGGTGGAGATCTGAGGAACCTCAAGAGTTAACCAACCCTGAAAACGTGTTTTGTAACTCATGTCTTTATGCTTCAACAACGAAGTGAGGTATCTTGGAAGCTTGTGCAGTAGAGCTTAGTAAACAGCGAGTGAGTAATGATGTGACCTACAGGACATTAATGAGGACCAGCCAACCTTTTGACACAGGATGCAGTGATGAGTATTAAAACTGTCACCAGTGATAAAGCGAAGGGCTTTATGGTAGACAGCATACAAAGGTTTAAGAGCAGTGGCTGCTGCATTCTGGGAAATGGTGTCACCATAGTCAAGAACTGACAGGAAAGTTGACTGCACCATCTGCTTCTTGCTATTTAGGGAGAGGCAAGATCAAGATTTTAAAAGCCCACATTAAATCTTAGCTTTTTAAATAGTTCATCTGTATGTTTTTTAAACATTAAGTCTTTGTCAATCCCAAATGGCCCAGACATTTGTAGGCGGGAACCCGATCAATGGGCGAAACTTCCAATGAATAAATATGTAGTCCATCTGTAAGTTTGAATTTTGTAAAGTTAGTGTGGGAGAGGCAAAAAATAAACATTTTGCGATCGATAATGACACACCTCCTGACAATGACAACCTAGATGGAAAGCTGCTGAAGATGGTAGCTGACTCTATAGCCACTCCTATCTGTCATATCTTTCATCTGAGCCTAGGAAAGGCTTTGTCCTCAGGCCTGGAGGGAAGCCAAAGTCATTCCGCTACCCAAGAGTTGTAAAGCGGCCTTTACTGGATCTAACAGCAGACCTATCAGCTTGCTGACAGTTTTTAGCAACTTGTTGTGAAAAATGTTGTTTGACCAAATACAATGCTATTTCTCTGTAAACAAATGAAACAACACTCTTTCAGCATGCTTATAGAGAAGGGCACTCAACATGTACTGCACTGACACAAATGACTGATGATTGGTTGAAAGAAATTGATGATAAGAAGATTGTGGGAGCTGTGCTGTTAGAGTTCAGTGCAGCCTTTGATATTATTGACCATAACCTGGCTTTTCAACCTCTGCCATATCGTGGATCCAGAGCTATCTATCTAATAGAATTCAGAGGGTTTTCTTTAATGGAAGCTTCTCTAATGTCAAACATGTAAAGTGTGGTGTATTGCAGGGCAGCTCTCAAGGCCATCCACTCTTTTTTCTATATTTACCAATGACCTATCATTGGCATTAAACAAAGCATGTGTCCATGTATGCTGATGATTCAACCAGGTATGTGTCAGCAACCAAAACTAATGAAGTCATTGAAACTCTTAACAAAGAGACCTAATACTGTTTTGGTTGCTGACTGTTTTGGAATGGATTGCCAGTATTAGGTCTGTCCATCATATCTTGATTATTGTCCGGTCATATGGCCAAGTGCTGCAAAGAAAGACCTAGTTAAGTTGCAGCTGGCCCAGAATGAGATGCCTTCCGACCCTCAGAGGGAATGACAGACCCTCAGAAGGAATTACAGACCCTCAGAAGGAATGACAGACCCTCAGAGGGAATGACAGACCCTCAGAAGGAATTACAGAACCTCAGAGGGAATGACAGACCCTCAGAGGGAATGACAGACCCTCAGAATGAATGGGACAGACCCCAGAAGGAATGGACAGACCTCAGAGGCATGACAGCCCTCAGAGGGGAATGACAGACCCTCAGAGGGAATGACAGACCTCAGAGGGAAAGAACAACCCTAAGGGATAGATAGACCCTAGAGGAATGAGACCATCAGAGGGAATGATAGACACCCTCAGAGGGAATGACAGACCCCTCAGGGGAATGACGACCCTCAGAGGGCATGACAGACCCTTCAGAGGGAATGCACCCAAGGAGACAGCCCTCAGAAGGAATGACTAGGGAATGACAGACCTCAGAGGGAATGACAGACCCTCAGAGGAGATAGAACAGACCTAGGGGAATGACAGACACCTTAGGAGGGAAAGCCAACCCTCAGGGGAATAGACAGACCCATCAGAGGGAAACAGACCCTCAGAGGGAATGACAGACCTACCAGGGGAGACAACCTCGAGATCAGACCTCAGAGGGAATGACAGACCCTCAGATGGGAAATGACAGGACCCTTCAGGGAGAATGACAGACCCTCAGAAGGAATGACAGACCTCCAGAAGAATGACCAGACACTCAGAGGAATGAAGACCTCAGAGGGAATGCAGACTCAGAGGATGACAGACCCTCAGAGGGAAAGACAGACCCTCAGAGGGAAAGACAGACCCTCAGAGGGAATGACAGACCCTCAGAGGGAATGACAGACCCTCAGAGGGAAAGACAGACCCTCAGAGGGAATGACAGACCCTCAGAGTGAGGTGGAAGTGGATGTGGTACATCAGATGTATAATTAGAGTGGGAACAAGGTTTTAGCTGTTAGTTGTACATGATGTAATTCTACATTTATAGGATAATCAACCATGTATTCCATCTAAGGTTAATGTTCTGTGTTATGGTATATAGACATACAGTATTGGTTACTTGTTACTGCACACCACACACACACGCAGGGAGACTTGAATTGTTTCAGGGCAATAAAGTCATCCCAACAACCACACTCATCATCACCTTGCTGCTCCAAGATTGGTACACTGCCTTGTGCTTGAAAGTGGCACCATTTTTCAGGAGAGGGGGGGAAAGAGAGGAACAGAGATAGAGACAGGGAGAGAGAGGGAGTGAGAGGAGCCTGAAATAAAAATTCCCCGTGGTCCAGTCCAGTGCAGTCTGCCAGGACAGATAGGAGACATTACTCTTCAGACTTTGGCCTTGCTCACACAGCCATTGCGTCTCCTCACTCAGCAGGGTCGTAAAAAAAAAGGTGCAGAAACCGCAAGGAACAAGGACCTAGTATTTTTAACAAAAGTACTAGAAACTTTTTTAAATTCGTTTTTAACAAATTCTTCAAGAATCATTGGGTATATATTATTATTTTAAAAGGTCACACATGACTGTTAATATGACAAAATGGGGCTTCAACATGTATATTTTGGATTTGTGCAAAATAGCATTGGAGGTCAATATTGGACATTCACCTCATGTGTGTGTACTGTGTCATGGCATTCGTGTGTATGTGTCACGTAGAGTAGGCCAGAAGGCTAAATGTGGAAAACCTAACCTCTATCAAAATTAAAAGATGGCGGAGCCGCAAAAGTTCTGTGCAAAGGTGTTTATTTACAAAGTGATTCCGGAACAAGAACAGTACTGCCATCAAACATATACCTTATGGGACAGCTTAAAACAATGCTGCCCCATCCACAGCTCGTTCCAAAAAGCCTCATTATGAACTGAAAGAGAGGCTCCTTTTGTAGGGCTAGCCCCTCCCCTCAGAACAATTACTACCCGAATTAATTAAGCAATTACCTAATCAAACCTACATTTTCCATTAACTAAACATACTAAAGGATATACATTGCAACACATTTTTAAACAATATCACAACATAACATTTACAACATTACATCACTACTGACAGTATCTTTCATTATGCCCATTTACATTAATGAGCCATTTGGGACAGGCACTATAAAGTCAGCCCAATTCCCTTAGCTCGGGTCCTTTTCCAGCATACCCGGAAGCTACCGAGATGGAGAGAGAGAGGAACAGAACAAACAAACAAACAAACAAACAAACAAAGCGCTCATCCACAACATTGATAAGTATAATAAATATTGCATATCTTAAATATGAACACTGACAAGTGTGAAATGTATGTACTAAGACAGAAGTTAATTTGTGTGTCGACTCACATTGTTAACTTATCTTATAACGGAGCAGGGAGGAGTGATGAATGTGTGCGTGCTTTAAAAATGCTGCCCGCGGCCAGTGACGGACTTCTACGTCACAGTATGTGTGTACTGTGCGGTGGCATTCGTGTGTGTTTGAGTCACATGTTTATAGTCAAGTCACATGTTGTCTCCTAAAGCATCTGGTCTGTTCATATGGGTTAAAATCTCTTTTCATACACACAATGCATCTCTATAGCTACAGATGTCAGATCTTAATTTGAGCCAGTTTACTATGTAAGTAATCCTGCAGCAACAGGAAATGTGAGCAAATATGTGGATTATAATTGATGGACCTTTTTATAGTGGTTGATACATTTTAAAGTGAAAATTACTAACTTTAGATGCCCTTTTTTAACCTCAAATACAATCGGACAATTCCTACAACAACAGCTAGCTCAGAATATCTCTGTTTTCCAGTCAAAAGCTCAGAAATCGATTTTAATCATGACATACAGCCAGTAATGTGCAAGGCAAGGAAGCATAATGTATCTGATTCAAGCACCTTGTGGGGTTGGAAACACAGCCACGCTCACCACACCACACCACATCACTTAGATGACAGACAGACAGAGGACTATGTGAAACTTTAGACTGTAGCTACATTGTAATGATGTTATTTGTCACTTACGTGTTCTACTTTTTGGACTTTCATTCAACTGATTGCTGATCATTCCTACGTACACATGTACTCACAGTTTTGTATTGCTATCCTTGTGGGGACCAGAGAATCGATTCCCATCCAAAATACTATTTTCCCTAACCCTAAATCCAAACCTAACCTAACCCCAAACCCCTTAACCCTAAAACTAATCCTAAACCTAACTCCTAACCCTAATCTTAACCCTTAACCTAACATAACCCTAACCTTAATCCTAACCCTAAAACTATACCTAACCCTGACTCCTAACCTTGACTCCTAACCCTAACTCCTAACCTTAATTTGAACTCTAATTGTAACAATAACCCTAAACCTAACCCTTAAGACTAAAATAGCATTTTTCCTCGTGGGGACCGGCAAAATGTCCCACTTGTCACAATTGTCTGTGCTTGACTATCCTTTGTGAGAACTTTTGGTACCCACAAGGAGAGTTAAACAAAAAGACACACACACACACACACACACACACACAAACACACACACATTCCTTCTCTACTATAACTACACTACTCTGTGACCACAATGCCCTTCTGAGACAGGTTGTGTATTGTGCTGACTTTGGGCTCGCTCAGCTCCGTCAGGCTGGGGACAGGTGGAGCACCAGAAAATAAGTTGACTGCAAATCGTCACAATTTCATCTTTCTGCCCCGCTGGCCCTGTGCTCGCTGACTCACCAGGTAGTTCATTTCAATCTGTTGTCTCGCTTTTAGTTTGTTCGTCGCAGTGCCAGTTGAGAAAGCTGCTATGACAGAGGGTACGTCAGTAAGGGCAACCTTTAACTTACATAGTACACTACTTTGGGACCAGGGCTCATAGGGTTCTGGTCAAAAAGTAGTGCAGTATGTCAGAAATGGGGTGCCATTTGGGACAGATCCAGAGCCTCCGTGGCCGACCGTCTCTTTTCCACCCCCAAGAAACATGTGTTAGTTCTACATAATACGTTTTGCATTCATTTCCTAATAATATGATAGAAATACTTATAAATTCATCAGTGATTTATTAAACTGTATTTTTTTTAATATCTTGTCATTTGAATAAATAGGATGTTGTCTGGTTATTACACAGGTGAACAGCAAGGTGACTGATAGATGTTGTGTACATGGGCTGAGGAAGGATGTCGGGACTGTGAAACACATCCTACTGTGACTACTAATTATATACTTTTCACTAGACCACCTGTTAGGGAAGGGAAGACCACCTGTTAGACGAGGGAAGGTGTGATGCAGTTTCTCCACATGTTTCTCTCTCTCTCTCTCTTTTCTCCTTATTTTGCTGTCTCTCTCAATTTCTCTCTCTCTTTCTTTTGAGGGGCAAAGTGTGTCTGTGTGTGTGTGTCTGTGTAATGCTATAGCTGCATTTACCTCCTCCAGGCAGCCCTCCAAGCAGTGAGTTGGGCTCGGCTCAGGCTCAGTCTTCCAGGTTCCTGGTACCTAGCCGGATGGAGATGGAGCTGGGGATGCGTTGTGCAGGTCAAGGGCTGTATCCCAAATGGCACCCTATTCCCCTGCATAGTGCACTACTTTTTAACAGGGCCCATAGGGCTCTGGTCTGAAGTAGTGCACTTTATAGGGAATAGTGTATCATTTGGGACATAACAGGGTTATTACAGGGATGAGCCAGATGCACACCGTGGAAGACAGTGGAGCCTCATCCTCATCCCCGGCCCAGTGAGGCTGCGATAAACTCTCCTCTAGGGAACCGATTCTTCATTCTCTCTCTTCTGTTCTCGTCTCCTCCACTCTGTGTTTCTTATTCTTTTTCTTTTTTTATTGAATATCCAAAATATACAATATACTTGCAGTGAAGCCGCTTAACAACTACATCATACCAGTCATCCAACAGTCTCCCATTCAGAGCGACACACAGAAGCATCCAGGGTCAGTGCCCTGCTCAAGGGCACGTTGACAGATCTTCCACCAGGCCAAAAGACATGAACCTCAACCATTCGAAACCCTCACACAGCCCCCCACCCCCCCCCCACAAGAAGAAAATAAAAAATACAATTAATCCCCCCCCCCAAGAACCCTCCAATGCCCGAACAACAAAGAGAATGAACCCCCCAATGCACCAACAACCAAGAGAATGAACCCCCACCCCAATAAACCCCCAATGCACCAACAACGAGAGAATGAACCCCCACCCCAAGAACCCCCAATGCACCAACAACCAATAAAATGAACCCCACCCCTATAACCCCCCAATACACCAACAACCAATAGAATGAACCCCCCACCCCCTATAACCCCCAATACACCAACAACCAAGAGAATGAACCCCCACCCCAAGAACCCCCCAATACACCAACAACCAGGAGAATGAACCCCCCCCCAAGAACCCCCAATACCACCAAACCAATAGAAAATAATAAAGGAATGACAAAAGAAAACAACAATGCAAAGAAATATATACAAAATGATTTWAAAAAAAACTAAGGACATCAAGGACAACTAAAATCATAACAGCAATGCCAACTGTATATGTTTGTGTGCATGTCTGGCACTATTACATGTATGTGTGTGTTCTTGTATGTGTTTATTTGAATGAGAGTGTGTGTACATGCATGTGTACAAACACCTGCACGGCATCAGCCTCAGGCAAACTCACATTAAGCTGTATGTTTTATTTTGTCATTTTTTTGTTTAACTTCTATCTCCTGCACAGCAGTTCCACTCCCACTTGTCTCCAATTCCACATCCCAACCCTCAGCTTCCCTCAGCCCATCCCATCTATCTATGCTGGGCACCCTCAGCTTCCCTCGGCCCATCCCACCTATCTCTGCTGGGCACCCTCAGCTTCCCTCGGCCCATCCCATCTATCTCTGCTGGCCACCCTCTTCGGGTTTTCTAAGCAACACATATCTTTCAACTATGCTGTGATGTTTAAGGTACAATTTCAATCGATCTGATCGAATAGATTCCACAGATTGTGAGTTGAAGATAAATACTTTTACTAAGAGTATTAGTATATTAGTAATTGACTGACCCGGTCTCTCCAGATCTCCTAACAGTACTATTTCTAGGGTCAATTGTAGATCAATGCTATGCATTTTCAGCCATTCCTGAACCTAAGACCAGAAACAGGCTACCTGAGGTCAATACCAAAATAAATGGTCTATTGACTCTGTATCCTCACAACAAAATCTGCAGAGCTTCGATGATTTTATGCCCCAAATATTCAACATTTTGTTGGTGGCAAGAATTCAATATAATAATTTTAGCTGAAATGCACAAAGTCTTGAATCTTGCGTTGTTTTATATATCAACATGGAATCTGACATCAAAACTCTCTTACCAACTATTTTTCGTATGGCACAGTTGTCAACATTCTGTTCCTCAAATAAAACTGGTATACTTTCCTATTTATGCAATTTTTATTCCTCCACAAGTTTTGATCCTTTATATTGGGCAGACAGACCAGTTCCCTACCTCCTCCTGCAGCCTCCTCCATTTTGGGGGTAATGCTGTAATCAATTGGTTGTACTCTTGGATTGAGCAGACCTTCCCATACAATTCTGCTAACTCCACGAAGGACATAACTCTATCATTCCAATTTACAATATAATTTAAGAACAAAATACCCTTTTCAAACATCTTTCCCATAAATACAGGTATTTTATCAACCAGCACATTTGAGTTCAGCCATAATATTTGTTGTAATATTTGTTCTATCTTTTCAGGCGGATGACATTGAAATTGTAGCCAGCTCTGCAATGCCTGTTTGAAAAAGAGAGATACTTTGAAAAAAGTATCATTTTCAATTCATCGAAAATGAGACATGGCAATCTGCACACAGGAAAACAGCTTTTCTGAGTAGACGACTTGAGAACCATTTAGGGTTGAAGTAAAACTTTTTAATAAGTGAAGCTTTTAGAGAGAGGTTTAGTAGTGCTTTTATATTTAATCATCTCAACCCACCCAATTGTATATAGATAGGCACGCTTTATTTTGTCTGGTTTAGTGTCTAAGATAAAGCAAAATATATTTTGCTCATGATTTGAAAAATGAATCATTAGGAGTTGGCCATTTTTCCTTAAATAAATAAGTATTTACCTCCTTGGTCGCAGGATCATGTCTATTTTTACAAGTTTTCTATTCAAATTCATTGTGGAGAGCTTATTTATAAATATTGTGATATGAATACCAAGTATGTCTACTTTACCATCAGCCCATTTTATAGGTAAACTGCAGGGTAATGTAAAAGTTGTATTTTTTTAAAGATCCAATACATAATATTGTACACTTATCATAATTAGGTTTTAGTCCAGAGAGTACATTAAAAGTCATCTGCATCTTCATTGAGACTTTGCAGGGATCTAGCTTGTGGACTTAATATAAAACTTGAGTCATCGGCATACATGGACACCTTTGTTTTTAATCCTTGTATTTCTAATCCTCTAATGTTGTTATTGAATCTGATTTTAATAGCTAGCATTTCGATGGCCATAACGAAGAGATATGGTGACAGCGGACACCCTTGTTTAACTCCTTTTGACAATTCAAAACACTCTGAGAAGTAGCCGTTATTTACTATTTTACAGCTGGGGTTGCTATACATTTTTTAACCCATTTTATAAGAGAATCACAGAAAATTTTAAAAATCCATGCATTTATAAATGAAATCCTGTCTTACTTTATCAAATACTTTTCAAAATCCGCTCTAAATACCAGGCCTGGCCTCTAGTAGTTGTCGTATATTATGTCCAATGCATCATCCATGTAAAAAACCTGTCTGATCAGGATGAACAATACCTGGTAAAACCCTTTTAATTCTGAGTGCTATGCATTTCGCTAGTATTTTTGCATCACAACATTGAAGTGTAAGGGGCCTCCAGTTTCTTAGATAGACTGGGTCTTTATATTTGCCACCTGGGTCTTGTTTTAATAATAGAGAAATCAGACCACCATTTCTATAGGAGTAGATAAAACAATCTAACAATGGAGCTTTTAGTATATCAAAAAAGGCTTGATACATCTCTACCGGTATGACATCAAGCCCTGGGTTTTTTTACAGACAAAGGATTTAATAGACTCAAAAAGTTATTCCTCTGTAATTTGGCCTTCGCACTCATATTTCTGTACATTTGTTAATTTTCCATTTTTATATAAAGAAAAATATAGTCTCTCATTCTTTCTTTCAAAGCTCCCTCTCTCTCCAGCTTCCTTTAATCTCTCTATCACTCACCCTCTTTTCTCCCCCCCTCTCTCCAGATCCCCTCTCTCCTGTCACCAGCTCTCTCCTGGTGGGGAGAGATGGAGACAGAGAGAGCGAGAGACAGAGAGAGAGATATTGAGAGAGGGAGAGAGAGAGCGAGAGAGAGAGGCCGCTGTAGGCAGACCTGGCCCTCAAGAGAAGACAGCCTATTTGCACACTGACCACAAAATGAGGTGGAAACTGAGCTGCACTTCCTAACCTCCTGCCAAATGTATGATCATATTAGAGACACATATTTCCCTCAGACTACAAAGACCCACAAAGAATTTGAAAACAAATCCAATTTTGATAAACTCTCATATCTACTGGGTGAAATACCACAGTGTGCCATTACAGCAGCAATATTTGTGACCTGTTCGCACAAGAAAAGAGCAACCAGTGAAGAACAAACACCATTGTAAATACAACCCATATTTATATATTTTTCCCCTTTAGCTATTTGCACATCGCTACAACACTGTATGTAGACACAATATGACATTTGAAATGTCTATATTCTTTTGGAACTTCTGTGTATGTTAATTTTTAGTGTATATTTAACTTTTTTTTATCTATTTCACTTGCTTTAGTAATGTAACCATATTTTTCCCATGCCAATAAAGTCCTTAAATTAGAGAGAGAGAGAGAGAAAAAAAAAAGGCCGCACCAGTCAAAACTCACCACCAATTTGACTGCTACTGTACTGAGGACTCTTGGCTTGCATCTCTCCCTCTAATGCTGGATGTACACGATTGTGGCATTTTAAACATGTTTGATGTTATCGGCACAAAATCTCCCTGACATGCTTCCCAAATGGCATCTTATTCCCTAGTGCTTCTATTGGCCCTGGTCAAAAGTAGTGCACTATAAAGGGAATAGGGTGCCATTTTGAGATGCAGAAATGATTATTAAAAACCTCTTAAGGATTGGCCCCTTTCTTTCAAATTTGCCTTAAAATGACGTACCCAAATGTAACTGCTTGTAGCTCAGGCCCTGAAGCAAGGATATGCATATTCTTGGTACCATTTGAAAGGAAACACGTTGAAGTGTGTGGAAATGTTAAAGGACTGTAGGAGAATATAACACATTAGATCTGGTAAAAGATTTTTAAAAATTGTACCATCATCTTTTTTTTTGAAATGCAAGAGAAAGGCCATAATGTATTATGCCAGCCCAGATGCAACTTCGATTTTTGCCACTAGATGGCAGCAATGTATGTGCAAAGTTTTAGACTGATCCAAGGAACCATTGCATTTCTGTTCAAAATTTTGTTTCAAGCCTGCCCAAATGTGCCTAATTTGTTTATTAATAACTGTTCATGTTCAAAACGGTACACTCTCCTCAAACAATAGCATGGTATTATTTCACTGTAATAGCTACTGTAAATTGGACAGTGCAGTTGGATTAACAATAGTTGAAGCTTTCTGACAATATCAGAGATGTCCATGTCCTGGGAAATGTTCTTGTTACTTACAACCTCATGCTAATCGCATTAGCCTACGTTAGCTCAACCGTCCCGCAGGGGACCCACCGATCCTGAAGAAGTTTTTAAGAGAGAGTTCCAGAGCTCATTAGCTCCATTTACTGCTTCACAACATCAGCCGCACGACCGATCCGTTATCCTTTATCACGCTTGCCCAAGGAGATGAGGTTTTTATGCGGTGTCTTTTGGGTGTGTGTTGTGTGTCACGCTGGCCCATATAGATTAGGTTTAATGCAGTGTGTGTTATGTAGATGAGTTTTGAGAGAGAGCTAGAGAGAGAGAGAGCTAGAGAGAGAGAGAGGAGAAGAGAGGCGAGAGCTAGAGAGAAAGAGAGAGAGAGAGCTAGAGAGAGATGAGAGGAGGAGCTAGAGAGAGAGAGAGAGACATCTCATTAAACCAGTATTAGATAGCAGGGGGATGACGCCTCTCTCATTTGGAAATAGAAAATAACACACACACACGCTTGTAGTATGAGGCATGCACAGGGTGACGTCAGGGTGGATGGTGTTAGAGAGAGCTGAGAGAGAGAGAGAGAGAGGAGGCTAGAGAGAGAGAGCGAGAGGAGAGAGAGAGAGAGAGAGAGGAAAGAGAGAGGAGAGAGAGGAGAGAGGAGAGAGAAAGAAGAGAGAGAGAGAGAGACTCTCCATTAAACCAGTATTAGATAGCAGGGGGATGACGCTCTCTCATTTGGAATACGAAAATAACAGCACAACAACGCAGCTTGGTAGTATGAGGGCATGCAAGATGACGTCAGGGTGGATGTGTTAATACTATGGTATTAACATTCTAAACAGACCTGGACTGAACCCACATCTAGTCTGTAAAGGAACCATACTTAACCTTCTAACGTATGGAAATCGAGTCAAGTCAATTAAAGTGCATTCGACATGTGTCTCAACACACTTTACATAAGATTTGATACATACCAGAATTTAGGATCAAAGTGTTTGAGAGAATGTAATAACTATAAAAGAGCTAACCCCTGAGAGGTATTTATTTGACACACATGCAAATACAGGATAATAATAAACTTTGCCTTTTCAATCTGTTTGAAAATATGAGTAGTCTTAGCCTTCATGATAGACAATATCTATTGGATAACCACATGCAAAAAAAAACAGAGAGAAAAAAAAGAAAAATATCCAGGTGTCAGGTATACTATGTGAAGGCCTTCCAAGTGAGAATCATGAAGCTGATTGGCTATTCAGTGTTTAGACCAAGCTGAATACAGAATATGCTTTACTCTCAGAGGAGCAGAGTTGCTCCATTTCAATTCTAAACCCATGCCTCTTTGTGTGTTCATTATTTACATCACATGCAGAGCTGCAT
Organism: Salvelinus sp. IW2-2015; assembly: GCF_002910315.2. NCBI lineage: Eukaryota > Metazoa > Chordata > Actinopteri > Salmoniformes > Salmonidae > Salvelinus > Salvelinus sp. IW2-2015. Next base: position 49,990,643 of record NC_036851.1, read on the forward strand.
CACTTACTGAATATGTGTGGGTTGGGGTGGGGGGGGGGGGGTGGTTTCTGTGTGTGTGTGTGTGTGTGTGTGGGTGTGTGTGTGGTGTGTGTGTGGTGTGTGTGTGTGTGTGGGTGTGTGTGTGTGTGTGTGTGTGTTGCTACTCTCTAGCTAGGCTGTTTGTTTGAATAAAGGGAACTAGGGCAAACTATGAACTGATAGTGTCACACGAGAGAGAGAGAGAGAAAAGAAGCGAGAGAGAAGAGAAGACCACAGCAGACCAGACGACGCAGACAGACAGACAGACAGACAACAGACAGACAGACAGACAGACAGACAGCACAGGACAGGACAGACAGACAGACAGACAGAGAGACGAGAGAGGAGGAGAGAGAGATAGATCGAAGATAGATTAGATAGAAGTAGATCAGATATGATAGATAATAGGATAAGGTGATAGATAGATAGTCCACTTGAACAGAGCAATACTCAATCATGAGTCATCAAAGCCAAAGGAACTGAATAATATTATGAAATGCTATTAGATGGAAGGAAAGTAGTGTGGAAACATACCAAAAAACAACGAGGCACCAACAAATTCAATCCCTTGTAGACAACATCCTGGACAAAAAGTTTCACTGTAATAAAGAAGGTGTAAACTTGGCAGAAGAAAACCTAAACACTATATTTGAAAATGTCAAATAGAAAACCTAACAAAATGAACAACAATGACAAATGGTTTGATGAAGAATGGAAAAACCGAAGAAAGAAACTGAGAAACCTATCCAACACAAACATAGAGACCCAGAAAACCTGAGCATACAATACAGAAATACACAACGGAAAAAGAAGGAACAGCATGTCAGAAATCAGCATTGAAGAATCCATAGACTAACCGTGTCTGGAAAAATCGAAAAACACTAAACAAACAACAAGTGTACGGTTAAAATTGGCAAAAACACACACATTTCTTTCCACGGGGCCGTGGGCTGAGACAGGGATGCAGCTTAAGCCCCACCCTCTTCAACATAAACTCAGCAACAACAAAAAACATCCTCTCACTGTCAACTGCGTTTATTTTCAGTAAACTTAACATGTGTAAATATTTGTATGAACATAACAAGATTCAACAACTGAGACATAAACTGAACAAGTTCCACATACATGTGACTAACAGAAATTGAATAATGTGTCCCTGAACAACGGGGGGGTCAAAATCAAAAGTAACAGTCAGTATCTGGTGCGGCCACCAGCTGCATTAAGTACTGCAGTGCATCTCCTCCTCATGGACTGCACCATATTTGCCAGTCATTGCTATGAGATGTTACCCCACTATTCCTCCAAGGCACCTGCAAGTTCCCGAACATTTCTGGGGGGAATGGCCCAAGCCCTCACCCTCCAATCCAACAGGCTCCAGACGTGCTCAATGGGATTGCGATGCGGGCTCTTTGCTGGCCATGGCAAAACACTGACATTCCTGTCTTGCAGGAAATCACGCAAAGAACGAGCAATATGGCTGGTGGCATTGTCATGCTGGAGGGTCATGTCAGGATGAGCCTGCAGGAAGGGTACCAACATGAGGGAGGAGGATGTCTTCCCTGTAACGCACAGCGTTGAGTGCCTGCAATGACAACAAGCTCAATCCGATGATGCTGTGTCACACCGCCCCAGACTGTGATGGACCCTCTACCTCCAAATCGATCCCGCTTCAGAGTACAGGCCTCGGTGTAATGCTCATTCCTTCGACGATAAACGTGAATCCGATCATCATCTAGTGGCCAAAATCTAAATTGTACGTAGGCTGGATTAATACATTATGGCCCTTCTCTTGCATTTCAAAGATGATGGTACAAAAAAATACAAAAGAACAATTGATTTTTACTTTGTATTATCTTTTACCAGGTCTATTGTGTTATATTCTGCTACATTCCTTTCACATTTCCATAAATGTCAAAGTGTTTCCTTTCAAATGGCACCAAGAATATGCATATCCTTGCTTCAGGGCCTGAGCTACAGGCAGTTAGATTTGGGTAAGTCATTTTAGGCGAAAATTGAAAGAAAGAGGCCAATCCATAAGAGGTTTTAATAGTTATATCTGCATCTCAAAATGGCACCCTATTCCCTTTATAGTGCACTACTTTTGACCAGGGTCAACCCATTACAATGAAGATCTGTGAAGCTATTTGGATTATTACGAATTATCTTTGAAAGGCTGGGTCCTGAATAATGTACATTTCTGTTTCTGCTGAGTTTATCAGTTAATCATCTAGAGTTTTCTATAGAGCATACATGTTCTTAGAACCATCTAGAGTTTTCTATAGAGCCTACATGTTCTCAGAATCATCTAGAGTTTTCTATAGAGCCTACATGTTCTCTAGAGTTTTCTATAGTCTACATTTCTTAGAACCATCTAGAGTTTTCTATAGAGCATTACAGTTGAAGTCGGAAGTTTACATACACCTTAGCAAAATACATTTACGCTCAGTTTCTCACAACTCCTGACATTTAATCCTAGTAAAAATTCCCTGTCTGGGGTCAGTTAGGATCATCACTTCATTTTAGGAATGTGAATGTCAGAATATGTAGAGAGAATGATTTATTTAAGCTTTAATTTCTTTCATCACATTTCCCAGTGGGTCAGTAAAGTTTACATACACTCAATTAGTATTTGGTAGCATTGCCTTTAAATTTTTTAACTTCGGTCAAACGTTTCGGGTAGCCTTCCAAAGCTTCCCACAATAAATTGGTGTATGTTGGACCATTCCTCCTGACAGAGCAGGTGTACATGGATCAGGTTTGTACGACTCCTTGCTCGCACACGCTTTTTCAGTTCTGCCCCCACATTTTCTATAGATTGAGGTCAGGGCTTTGTGATGGCCCTCCAAACTTGACACTGATGTCCTTAAGCCATTTTGCCACAACTTTGGAAGTATGCTTGGGGTCATTGTCCATTTGGAAGACCCGTTTGCAACCAAGCTTTAACTTCCTGACGATGTCTTAGAGATTTGCTTCAATATATCCACATCATTTCCTTACTCAATATGCCATCTATTTTGTGAAGTGCACCAGTCCCTCCTGCAGAAAGTACCCAACAACATGATGCTGCCACCCCCGTGCTTCACGGTTGGGATGGTGTCTTTCGGCTTGCAAGCATCCCCCTTTTCCTCCAAACTTAATAATGTCATTATGCCAAACAGTTCTATTTTGTTTTTCAAGACAGAGGACATTTCTCCAAAAAGTACAATCTTGTCCCCATGTGCAGTTGCAAACCGTAGTCTGGCTTTTTTATGGCGGTTTTGGAGCAGTTGGCTTCTTTCCTTGTGAGCCGGCCCCTTTCAGGCTTCTGTCATAAGGACTCGTTTTACTTGGATATAGATACTTTTGTACCTGCTTCCTCCAGCATCTTCACAAGGTCCTTTGCTGTTGTTCTGGGATTGATTTTCACTTTTCGCACCAAAGTACGTTCATCTCCAGGAGACAGAATGCATGTCCTTCCTCAGTGGTCCCATGGTGTTTATACTAGCATACTAATGTTTGTACAGATGAACGTRGTACCTTCAAGCGTTTGGAATTTGTTCCCAGGGATGAACCAGACTTGTGGAGGTCTACAATTTTTTTCTGAGGTCTTGGCTGATTTCTTTTGATGATGTCAAGCAAAGAGGCACTGAGTTGGAAGGTAGGCCTTGAAATACATCCACAGGTACACCTCCAATTTACTCAAATGATGTAAATTAGCCTAACAGAAGCTTCGAAAGCCATGACATCAACTTCCGGAATTTTCCAACCTGTTTAAAGGCACAGTCAACTTAGTGTATGTAAACTTCTGACCCACTCGAATTGTGATACAGTTAATTATTACTTGGTTTATGCACAAAGTAGATGTCCTAAATGACTTGTGGAGTGGTTGAAAAACGAGTTTTAATGACTCCAACCTAAGTGTATGTAAACTTCCGACTTCAACTGTGAATACACTACAGTTAAAAAGTTTGGGGTCACTTAGAAATGTCCTTGTTTTCCATGAAAACATACTTGAAATGAGTTGCAAATATAGGAAATATAGTCAAGACGTTGACAAGATTATAAATTAAGATTTTTTATTGAAATAATAATTGTGTCCTTCAAACTTTGCTTTCGTCAAAGAATCCAACATTTGCAGCAATTACAGCCTTGCAAACCTTTGGCATTCTAGTTGTCAAGAGATTTCACCCCATGCTTCCTGAAGCACCTCCCACAAGTTGGATTGTCTTGATGGGCACTTCTTACTTACTATACGGTCATGCTGCTCCCACAACAGCTCAATAGGGTTGAGATCCGGTGACTGTGCTGGCCACTCCATTATAGACAGAATACCAGCTGACCTCTTCTTCCCTAAATAGTTATTGCATAGTTTGGAGCTGTGCTTTGGTTCATTGTCCTGCTGTAGGAGGAAATTGGTTACAAGTACGCACCGTCCACAGGGTATGGCATGGCGTTGCAAAATGGAGTGATAGCCTTCCTTCTTCAAGATCCCTTTTACCCTGTACAAATCTCCCACTTTACCACCACCAAAGGACCCCCAGACCATCACATTGCCTCCACCATGCTTGACAGATGGCGTCAAGCACTCCTCCAGCATCTTTTAATTTTTTCTGCATCTCACAAATGTTCTTCTTTGTGATCCGAACACCTCAAAATTAGATTTGTCTGTCCATAACACTTTTTTCCAATCTTCCTCTGTCCAGTCTCTGTGTTCTTTTGCCCATCTTAATCTTTTCTTTTTATTGGCCAGTCTGAGATATGGCTTTTTCTTCGCAACTTTGACTAGGCCAGCATCCCGGAGTCACATCTTCACTTTTGACGTTGAGACTGGTGTACTATTTAATAAAGCTGCCAGTTGAGGACTTGTGTACTCTAATGTACTTAACCTCTTGCTCAGTTGTGCACCGTGGCCTCCCACCCCTCTTTCTATTCTGGTTAGAGACAGTTTTATTCTGTGAAGGGAGAAGTACACAGCGCTGTACCAGATCTTCATTCATACTTGGCAATTTCTCGCACGGAATAGCCATCATTTCTCAGAACAAGAATTGACTGACGAGTTTCAGAAGAAAGGTCTTTGTTTCTGGTCATTTTTAGACTGTAATTAAACCCACAAATGCAGATAAAAAATAAATGTTTTTATTTCACCTTTATTTAACCAGGTAGGTCAGTTGGGAACAAGTTCTCATTTACAACTGCAACCTGGCCAAGATAAAGCAAAGCAGTGCTACAAAAACAACAACACAGAGTTACACATGGGATAAACAAACGTACAGTCAGTAACACAATAGAAAAGTCTACATACAGTGTGTGCAAATGTAGTAAGATTAGGGAGGTAAGGCAATAAATAGGCCATGGTGGTGAAATAGTTACAATTTAGCATTAACACTGGAGGGTTAGATGTGCTTATGTGAAGTAGAGATACTGGGGTGCAAAAGAGCAAAAAAAATAACAATATGGGAATGAGGTAGTTGGGTGGGATATTTACAGATGGGCTGTGTACAGGTGCAGTGATCGGTAAACTACTCTGACAGCTGATGCTTAAAGTTAGTGAGGGAGATATGAGTCTCCAGCTTCAGTGAATTTTGCAATTCGTTCCAGTCATTGGCAGCAGAGAACTGTTATGAAAGGCATACAAAGGAGGTGTTGGCTTTGGGTATGACCAGTGAAATATACCTGCTGGAGCACGTGCTATGGGTGGGTGTTGCTCTGGTGACCAGTGAGCTGAGATAAGGTGGGGCTTTACCTAGCAAAGACGTATAGATGACCTGGAGTCAGTGGGTTTGGCGACGAATATGTAGGGAGGGCCAGCCAACGAGAGCATACAGGTTGCAGTGGTAGCAGTGGTAGGTAGTATATGGGGCTTTGGTGACAAAACAGATGGCACTGTGATAGACTACATCCAATTTGCTGAGTAGAATGTTGGAGGCTATTTTGTAAATGACATCGCCAAAGTCAAGGATCGGTAGGATAGCCAGTTTTACGAGGGTACTTTTGGCAGCATGAGTGAAGGTGGCATTGTTGCGAAATAGGAAGCCGATTCTAGATTTAATTTTGGATAAGAGATGCTTAATGTGAGTCTGGAAAGAGAGTTTACACTCTAACCAGACACCTAGTTTTTTGTAGTTTTCCACATATTCTAAGTCCGAACCGTCCGTGATGCTAGTCGGGCAGGCGGGTGCGTGCAGCGATTGGTTGAAGAGCATGCATTTAGTTTTACTAGCATTTAAGAGCAGTTGGAGGCAACGGAAGGAGTGTTGTATGGCATTGAAGCTCGTTTGGAGGTTTGTTAACACAGTGTCCGTAGAAGGGCCAGATGTATAAAGAATGGTGTCGTCTGCATAGAAGTGGATCAGAGAATCACCAGCAGCAAGAGTGACATCATTGATATATACAGAAAAAAGAGTCGGCCCAAGAAATGAACTCTGTGGCACCCCCATAGAGACTGTCAGAGGTCCGGACAACAGGCCCTCCGATTTGACACACTGAACTCTGTCTGGGAAGTAGTTGGTGAACCAGGCGAGGCAGTCATTTGGGAAACCAAGGCTATCGAGTCTGCCGAATGCGTTAATTGACAGTCGAAAGCCGTGGCCAGGTCGATGAAGACGGCTGCACAGTACTGTCTTTTATCGATGGCGGTTATGATATCGTTTAGGACCTTGAGTGTGGCTGAGGTGCACCCATGACCAGCTCGGAAACCAGATTGCATAGCAGAGAAGGTACGGTGGGTTTCGAAATGGTCGGTGATCTGTTTGTCAACAATGCTTTTGAAGACGTTAGAAGGGCAGGATGGATTTAGGTCTGTAACAGTTTGGGTCTAGAGTGTCTCCCCCTTTGAAGAGGGGGATGACCGCAGCAGCTTTCCAATCTTTTGGGATCTCAGACGATACAAAAGATAGGTTGAACTGGCTAGTAATAGGGGTTGCAACATTTGCGGCAGATAATTTTAGAAAGAGAGGGTCCAGATGGTCTAGCCCAGCTGATTTGTAGGGGTCCGGATTTTTCAGAACATCACCTATCTGGATTTGGGTGAAGGAGAAACGGGGGGGAGCTTGGGCAAGTGGCTACGGGGGGGTGCAGAGCTGTTGGCCGGGGTAGGGGTAGCCAGGTGGAAAGCATGGCTAGCCGTAGAAAAATGCTTATTGAAATTCTCGATTATCGTAGATTTATCGGTGGTGACAGTGTTTCCTATCCTCAGTGCAGTGGGCAGCTGGGAGGAGGTGCTCTTATTCTCCATGGACTTTACAGTGTCCCAAAACCTTTTGGAATTAGTGCTAAAGGATGCAAATTTCTGTTTGAAAAAGCTAGCCTTAGCTTTCCTTACTGACTGTGTCTAGTGGTTCCTGACTACCCTGAAAAGTTGCATATCGTGGGGGCTATTCGATGCTAAAGCGGTACGCCACAGGATGTTTTTGTGCTGGTCAAGGGCAGTCAAGTCTGGAGTGAACCAAATCTGTTCTTAGTTCTACATTTTTTGAATGGGGCATGCTTATTTAAGATGGTGGGGAAAGAACTTTTAAAGAACAACAAGGCCTCCTCTACTGGTGGGATGAGGTCAATATCCTTCCAGGATACCCGGGCCAGGTCGATTAGAAAGGCCTGGAGCATTTGACAGTGATGAGGGGTGGCCGTTTGACCGTGGACCCATTTCCGGACACAGGCAATTAGGCATTGATTGCTGAGATCCTGGTTTTAGACAGCAGAGGTGTATTTAGAGGGCAGGTTGGTCAGGATGATATCTATGAGGGTGCCCATGTTTACAGATTTAGGGTTGTACCTGGTAGGTTCCTTGACAATTTGTGTGAGATTGAGGGCATCTAGCTTAGATTGTAGGACGGCCGGGTGTTAAGCATATCCCAGTTTAGGTCACCTAACAGTACAAACTCTGAAGACAGATGGGGGGCAATCAATTCACATATGGTGTTCAGTGCACAGCTGGGGGCTGAGGGGGGTCTATAACAAGCGACAACAGTGAGAGACTTATTTCTGGAAAGGTGGAATTTTAAAAGTAGAATCTCAAACTGAGATTGGATAGTTTGACAGAACTTTGCAGGCTGTCTCTGCAGTAGATTGCAACTCCGCCACCTTTGGTAGTTCTATCTTGACGGGAAATGTTGTAGTTGGGGATGGGAATTTCAGCGTTTTTGGTGGCCTTCCTAAGCCAGGATTCAGATACGGCTAGGATATCAGGGTTGGCAGAGTATGCTAAAGCAGTGACTAAAACAAACTTAGGGAGGAGGCTTCTGATGTTAACATGCATGAAACCAAGGCTTTTACAGAGCACCTGGGGAATATGTGTAGTACTGGGGGCTACAGGGCCTGGGATAACCTCTACATCACCAGAGGAACAGAGGAGCAGTAGGATAAGGGTACCTCTAAAGGCTATAACAACTGGTCGTCTAGCGCGTTCGGAACAGAGAGTAAAAGGAGCAGATTTCTGCGTGTAGTAGAATAGAGTCAGGGCATAATGTACAGACAAGGGTATGGTAGGATGTGAGTACAGTTGAGGTAAACCTAGGCGTTGAGTGATGCTGAGAGAGGTTGCATCTCTGGAGGCACCATGTAAGCCAGGTGTGGTTTCTGCATATGTGGGGGATTGGACAAAAGAGCTATTTGTGGCATGTTGAGCGGGACTGGGGGCTCTACAGTGAAATAAAACAGTAAGAACTAACCGAAACAGCACTAGACAAGGCATATTGACATTACAGAGAGGCATAAAGCAATCACAGGTGTTGATCGGGAGAGCTAAGACAACAACGGGTAAATGGTGATGAATATGCAGAGAGGGTCAGTTAGGTCAGGCCTGAGTTGGAGGCTGGGGCCGACAGATAAACACAATGAGGTACTGTGTTAGTGAACAGTCCAGCAGGCATCAGCTGTGTAGCCGAGTGATCATAGGGTCCAATGAGCAGCAATAGGTGAGTCAGGGAGCCGTTCGGTAGTCGCTACTACGCTAGGCGAGCGGGAGGCACAGCGTTCAGAAAGCTAGCGGACCGGGGCTAGCAGATGGGTCTTTGGCAACATCGCAAAGGAAAAGCCTGTTGAAACCATATCGGATAATTTAGTCGGCAGACCAGTTGTGACGGATCAGCGGGGATCCGTGTCGACAATAAAGGGTCCAGGCCAATTGGCAAATAGGTATTGTAGCCCAAGAATTAGCTGGTATAATTCGTCGGCCAGCTGGGATATGGGCCTAGCTCGAGGCTAGCTCAAGGCTAACTTGACGCTTGCTTCGGGACAGAGGCGTAAGCCAACAATAGCTACTCGGTTGCAGCTAGCTAGCTGCGATGATCCGGTGTAATGGTCCAGAGCTCGCGTCAGGAATCTGGTGATGTGGTAGAGAAAAGCAGTCCAATATGCTCTGGATTGATGTCTCGCAGTGCAGACTGGCAGGTAGTTTTCGCGCTAAAGCTGGCTGGTGTCCGAGCTAAAGGTGAAGACCGCTAGAAGTGACTAACAATGACTAATAGCTAGTTAGCTGGCTAGCCTCTGATGGAGGTTCCAGTTATAAGGTATAAAAATAAAATAAAATAGCAGATCCGTACCACATTGGGAGAGGCGGGTTGCAGGAAAGTATATTTAGTTCGTAGATGGAAAGTGAGATGGAAAGTAAATACAAAACCGAAAAACAGACTATTTACAGACTATTTACACGGGACAAACAGACGTCCGACTGCTACGCCATCTTGGATTCGTGATGCTCCAGATACTCAACTAGTCTAAAGAAGGCCAGTTTTATTGCTTCTTCAATCAGCACAAAGGTTTTCAGCTGTGCTAACATAATTGCAAAAGGGTTTTCTAATGATCAATTTGCCTTTTAAAATTATACATTTGGATTAGCTAACACAAAGTGCCATTGGAACACAGGAGTGATGGTTGCTGATAATGGGCCTCTGTACGTCTATGTAGATATTCCATAAAAATTAATCAGTTTCCAGCTATAACATTCATTTACAACATTAACAATGTCTACACTGTATTTCTGATCGATTTGATGTTATTTTAATGGGGGGAAAAAATTGCTTTTCTTTCAAAAACAAGAACATTTCTAAGTGACCCCAAAGTTTTGAAAGGTAGTGTGTGTGTGTATATATATATATATATACACATAAACGAATTGGTGAGAACAGTCTGCAGCACCCGGCCTCACTCTACTAGAATATTAAGTCAAATGTTTACTGCTTTCTGGTGAGTATGTCACCAACCAAGGATTGCCTACAGCAGCACCTAGATCTTCTGCACAGATTCTGCCAGACTTGGGCCCGGACAGTAAATCTCAGTACGACCAAAATAATGGTGTTCCAAAAAAAGGTCCAGTCGCCAGGACCACAAATACAAATTCCATTGAGACACCGTTGCTCTAGAGCACACAAAAAACGATACATACCTTGGCCTAAACATCAGCGCCACAGGTAACTTCCACAAAGCTAGGAACGATCTGAGAGACATGGCAAGGAACATAAAATTCGACATACCTATTAGGATCTGGCAAAAAATACTTGAATCAGTTATAGAATCCATTGCCCTTTATGGTTGTGAGGTCTGGGGTCCTTTAACCAACCAATATTTCACAAAATGGGACAGAAACCAAATTGAGACTCTGATTGCAGAATTCTGCAAAAACATCCTCAACGTAAAAAATAATGCATGCAGAGCAGAATTAGGCCGATACCCGCTGATTATCAAAATCCAGAAAAGAGCCGTTAAATTCTACAACCATCCTAAAAGGATGCAATTCCCAGACCTTCCATAAAAAAGCCACCAGCTGGTCCTTCCATAACAAAGCCACCAACAGACCCCACAGAGCCCCAGGATAGCAACACAATTAGACCCAACCAAATCATGAGAAAACAACAAATAATTACTTGACACATTGAAAAGAATTAACAAAATAACAGAGCAAACTAGAATGCTATCTGGCCATAAACAGAGACTACACAGTGGCAGAATACCTGACCACTGTGACTGACTCAAAACTATGTACAGACTCAGGTGAGGGTGGAGGAGGAGGAGGAGAAGGGGGTTGTGGAGGTGAAGGAGGTGGAGGAGGAGGAGGGGAGGTGGAGGTGGAGAAGGTGTGGGGGAAGGAGGTGGAGGAGAAGGGGATGGTGGAGGAGGTGAGAGTGGTAGGAGGAGAAGGGGTGAAGGAGGGGGTGGAGGTGGCACGTGGAGGAGGAGGTGGTGGAGGAGGTGGAGGTGAAGGAAGAGGATGGGTGGAGGTGGGAGTGGAGAAGGAGGTGGGAGTGGAGTAGGAGGAGGGGTGGAAGAGGAGAAGGGGTGTAGGAGGTGGAGGAGGAGGGGTGGAGGAGGAGAAGGGGGTGGTGGAGGAGGTTGAGAGTGGCAGGAGAGAGGGGTGGACGAGGGGGGTGGATGAGGAGGTGAGGTGAGGAGAGGTGGAGGTGAGAAGAGGAGGGGGTGAAGAAGGAGGGGTGGAGGAGGCGGAGGAGGAGTGGGAGGTGAAGGAAGAGGAGGGTGGGGAGGAGGAAGGTGGAGTGGAGAGGGTGGGGTGGAGGTGGGAGGAGGAGGGCAGGTGGAGGAGGGGAAGGAGAAAGGGTGGGGAGAGGAGCGGGGTTTGTCTCTTTTTCCACAGACCTGCCTGGCTTCAAACTGTCGGTGATTTCTTTCAACTACTTTGAGCATTTGACTCAAAGTCTAACTGGATTGCACGGGCAGGTTTTGCACTTTTAGGAATTTTCCAATTGTTTTATTGTGACAAGCAAGCTCAATCAAGCTCAGTTGAAATATTTGAATGAAAACAAGTACTATTTCAACCCAGGTCTGCCGTCCACAGGCCACTGACTGCAGTGTCTCCCCCTCCTCTCCTGCTATCCTGCTTGTGGAGGGACAGGGGCTAATTTTAATCAGCTCGTGTTTTCAGACATATTTGGACAGGCTGGGTGGCTGGGTGGCTGCTCTGTGCTATCAGCTGTCTGTGGATCAGGTTACTGCAGTCGTAAATGAGGCGTGCAAATACATGGAGGTGACTGGCTTACTGAGACAGGGGACATCAGCAGGGAAAACATTGCTTTGGGAGGGAGGGAAGTGTGAAAAGGAGATCCAGTGCCAGGGAACAAAAAACAGGGAAATCAGAAAATGACAACCCTGTTTTGTCATCCAATAAACATGAATAATAATATAGAACATGGTGGGAAGTCTTGTGACTGCAGTAGTACCGCTGTAGGATTGCTATAGGATCAAAAGCCGCTATCCCTTAAGAACAGGTGATCAGTGACGGGGAAGCTACTCTGAAAAATAGATTACCAAACTACCGTTTACTTCACAATGGAAGAAGTTAAGCTACACTGAAGATAGTACTTTATGTAAAATATAGTTTACTTTAAAACTAAAGTTACTTTGGAAAATTTGTTCTACTACATCCAAAGCATTTCAAGAAAAAGTATCATATGAAAATCTCAAATGTCACAGAATAGAAATTCCAAGAACATGTTTCTTTGGGGTCAGATGTTAATAGAATGTTTCATTTTGTGTATGCAACACAAAAACAAAGTGAACATTATAGGCAGGTGTGATGTTGCTTAAGAAAGGAAATGATTGACTACTTCACGCATATTTTTGTTTTGTGCCAATAAAAGTAGCGTGTAGTTCCTGCTGTTAGCTACACTGCCACCATGGTAAAACAGTAGCGTGTATTTCATGTTAGTTAGCTACACCTGCCACATGTAAAACAGTAGCGTGTAGTTTCCTGTAGTTAGCTACACTGCCACATGGTAAAACAGTAGCGTGTAGTTCCTGTAGCTTAGCTACACTGCCACATGGTAAACAGTAGCGTGTAGGTTCCTGTAGTTAGCTACACTGCCACATGGTAAAACAGTAGCGTGTAGTTCCTGTAGTTAGCTAACCACTGCCACATGGTAAAACAGTAGCGTGTAGTTCCTGTAGTTAGCTACACTGCCACATGGTAAAACAGTAGCGTGTAGTTCCTGTAGTTAGCTACACTGCCACAATGGTAAAACAGTATGTAGTTCCTGTAGTTAGCTACACTGCCACATGGTAAAAACAGTAGCGTGTAGTTCCTGTAGTTAGCTACACTGCCCATGGTAAAACATAGCGTGTAGTTCCTGTAGTTAGCTACACTGCCACATGGTAAAACAGTAGCATGTGTAGTTCCTGTAGTTAGCTCACTGCACATGTAAAACAGTTAGCGTGTAGTTCCTGTAGTTAGCTACACTGCCACTGGTAAAAACAGTGCGTTGTAGTTCCTGTAGTTAGCTACACTGCCACATGGTAAAACAGTACGTGTAGTTCTGTAGTTAGCTACACCGCCACATGGTAAAACAGTAGCGTGTAGTTCCTGTAGTTAGCTACACCGCCACATGGTAAAACAGTAGCGTGTAGTTCCTGTAGTTAGCTACACGCTACATGGTAAACAGTAGCGGGTAGTTCCTGTAGTTAGCTACACCCTACATGGTAACAGTAGCGTGTAGTTCCTGTAGTTGCTACACCGCTATTTGGAAAACAGTAGGTGTAGTTCCTGTAGTTAGCTACACCGCTACACTGGTTAAAAACAGTAGCGTGTAGTTCCTGTAGTTAGCTACACCGCTACATGGTAAAACAGTAGCGTGTAGTTCCTGTAGTAGCTACACCGCTACATGTAAAACAGTACGTGTAGTTCTGTAGTAGCTACACCGCCACATGTAAAACAGTAGCGTGTAGTTCCTTTAGTTAGCTACACTGCCACATGGTAAAACAGTAGCGTGTAGTTCCTGTAGTTAGCTACACTGCCACATTGGTAAAACAGTAGCGTGTAGTTCCTGTATTAGCTACACTGCCACATGGTAAACAGTAGCATGTAGTTCCTGTAGTTAGCTACACTGCCACATGGTAAAACAGTAGCGTGTAGTTCCTGTAGTTAGCTACACTGCCACATGGTAAAACAGTAGTGTGTAGTTCCTGTAGTTGTAGCTACACTGCCACATGGTAAAACAGTAGCGTGTAGTTCCTGTAGTTAGCTACACTGCCACCATGGTAAAACAGTAGCGTGTAGTTCCTGTAGTTAGCTACACTGCCACATGGTAAACAGTAGCGTGTAGTTCCTGTAGTTAGCTACACTGCCACATTGGTAAAACAGTAGCGTGTTAGTTCCTGTAGTTAGCTACACTGCCACAATGGTTAAAAACAGTTGGTGTATGTAACTGTATTACTTTTGTCGTCCCCTCTCCCCGCCCCGGCCTCGAACCAGGGCCCCTGCACACATCAACAACTGGCACCCACGAAGCATCGTTACCCATCGCTCCACAAAAGCCTCGGCCCTTTCAGGGCAGCAGGGGAACAACTACTTCGTCTCAGAGCGAGTGACGTCACCGATTGAAACGCTATTAGCGCGCACCACCGCTAACTAGCTAGCCATTTCACATCGGTTACATGTAGTTCTGTAGTTAGCTAACCGCAACATGGGAAAACAGTAGCGTGTAGTTCCTGTAGTTGGCTACACCGCTACACTGGTGAAACAGTAGCGTGTATTTGCTGTAGTTAGCTACACCGCGACATGGTAAAACAGTAGTGTGTAGTTCCTGTAGTTAGCTACACCGCTACATGGAAAACAGTAGCGTGTAGTTCCTGTAGTTAGCTACACGCACATGTGTAACAGTATGTGTGTTCCTGTAGTTAGCTACACTGCCACATGGTAAAACAGTAGCGTGTAGTTTCCTGTAGTTAGCTACACTGCCACATGGTAAAACAGTAGCGTGTAGTCCTGTAGTTAGCTACACTGCCACATGGTAAAACAGTAGCGTGTAGTTCCTGTAGTTAGCTACACTGCCACATGGTAAAACAGTAGCCGTTGTAGTTCCTGTAGTTATACCACTGCCACATGGTAAAACAGTAGCGTGTTAGTTCCTGTTAGGTTAGCTACACTGCACAATGGTAACAGTAGCGTGTAGTTCCTAGTTAGCTACACTGCCACATGGTAAAACAGTAGCGTGTAGTTCCTGTAGTTAGCTACACTGCCACACATGGTAAAACAGTAGCGGTGTAGTTCCTGTAGTTAGCTACACTGCCCACTGGTAAAACAGTAGCGTGTTTTCCTGTAGTTAGCTTACACTGCCACATGGTAAAACAGTAGCGTGTAGTTCCTGTAGTTTAGCTACACTGCCACATGGAAAACAGTAGCGTGTAGTTCCTGTAGTTAGCTACACTGCCACATGGTAAAACAGTAGCGTGTAGTTCCTGTAGTTAGCTACACTGCCACATGGAAAACAGTAGCGTGTAGTTCTGTAGTTAGCTACACTGCCACATGGTAAAACAGTAGCGTGTAGTTCCTGTAGTTAGCACTGCCACATGGTAATACAGTAGCGTTGTAGTTCCTGCAGTTAGCTACACTGCCACATGGTAAAACAGTAGCGTGTATTCCTGTAGTTAGCTACACTGCCACATGGTAAAACAGTAGCGTGTAGTTCCTTAGTTAGCTACACTGCCACATGGTAAAACAGTAGCGTGTAGTTTCCTGTAGTTACTACACTGCCACATGGTAAAACAGTAGCCGTGTAGTTCCTGTAGTTTAGCTATACACTGCCACATGGTAAAACAGTTGTGTGTATGTAACTGTATTACTTTGTGTCCGTCCCCTCGCCCGCCCCGGCCTCGAACCAGGGACCCCCTTGCACATCAACAACAGGCACCCACGAAGCATCGTTACCCATCGCTCCACAAAAGCTCGGCCTTGAGGGCAAGGGAACAACTACTCAGGTCTAGAGCGAGTGACGTCACGATTGAAACGCTATTAGCGCGCACCACCGCTAACTTCTAGCATTACATCGGTTACATGTAGTTCCTGTAGTTAGCTACGCCGCACATGGGAAAACGTAGCGTGTAGTTCTGTCAGTTGCTACACCGCTACATGGTGAACAGTAGCGTGTATTTGCCTGTAGTTAGCTACACCGCGACATGGTAAAACAGTAGCGTGTATTCCTGTAGTTAGCTACACCGCTACATGGGAAAAACAATAGCGTGTAGTTCCTGTAGTTAGCTACACCCGCTACAGGGTAAAACAGTAGCGTGTAGTTCCTGTAGTTAGCTACACCGCTACATGGTAAAACAGTAGCGTGTAGTTCCTGTAGTTAGCTACACCGCTACATGGTAAAACAGTAGCGTGTAGTTCCTTGTAGTTAGCTACACCGCTACATGGTAAAACAGTAGCGTGTAGTTCCTGTAGTTAGCTACACCGCTACATGGTAAAACAGTAGCGTGTAGTTCCTGTAGTTAGCTACACCGCCACATGGTAAAACAGTAGCGTGTAGTTCCTGTAGTTAGCTACACTGCCACATGGTAAAACAGTAGCGTGTAGTTCCTGTTAGTTAGCTACACTGCCACGTGGTAAAACAGTAGCGTGTAGTTCCTGTAGTTAGCTACACTGCCACATGGTTAACAAGTAGCATGTAGTTCCTGTAGTTAGCTACACTGCCACATGGTAAAACAGTAGCGTGTAGTTCCTGTAGTTAGCTACACTGCCACATGGTAAAAACAGTAGTGTGTAGTTCCTGTAGTTAGCTACACTGGCCAATGGTAAAACAGTAGCGTGTAGTTCCTGTAGTTAGCTACACTGCCACATGGACAGTAGCGTGTAGTTCCTGTAGTTAGCTACACTGCACATGGTAAAACAGTAGCGTGTAGTTCCTGTAGTTAGCTACACTGCCACATGGTAAAACAGTAGCGTGTAGTTCCTGTAGTTAGCTACACTGCCACATGGTAAAAAGTTGTGTGTATGTAACTGTATTACTTTTGTCCGTCCCCTCCTCCCCGCCCCGGCCTCGAACCAGGGACCCCCTGCACACATCAACAACTGCACCCACGAAGCATCGTTACCCATCGCTCCAACAAAAAGCCTCGGCCCTTGCAGGGCAAGGGGAACAACTACTTCAGGTCTCAGAGCGAGTGACGTCACCGATTGAAACGCTATTAGCGCGCACCACCCGCTAACTAGCTAGCCATTTCACATCGGTTACATGTAGTTCCTGTAGTTAGCTACACCGCAACATGGGAAAACAGTAGCGTGTAGTTCCTGTAGTTGGCTACACCGCTACATGGTGAAACAGTAGCGTGTATTTGCTGTAGTTAGCTACACCGCGACATGGTAAAAACAGTAGTGTGTAGTTCCTGTAGTTAGCTACACCGCTACATGGGAAACAGTAGCGTGTAGTTCCTGTAGTTAGCTACACCGCTACATGGTAAAACAGTATTGTGTTGTTCCTGTAGTTAGCTACACTGCCACATGGTAAAACAGTAGCGTGTAGTTCCTGTAGTTAGCTACACTGCCACATGGTAAAACAGTAGCGTGTAGTTCCTGTAGTTAGCTACACTGCCACATGGTAAAACAGTAGCGTGTAGTTCCTGTAGTTGCTACACTTCCACTGGTAAAACAGTAGCGTGTAGTTCCTGTAGTTAGCTACACTGCCACATGGTAAAACAGTAGCGTGTAGTTCCTGTAGTTAGCTACACTGCCACATGGTAAAACAGTAGCGTGTAGTTCCTGTAGTTAGCTACACTGCCACATTGGAAAACAGTAGCGTGTAGTTCCTGTAGTTAGCTACACTGCCACATGGTAAAACAGTAGCGTGTAGTTCCTGTAGTTAGCTACACTGCCACATGGTAAAACAGTAGCGTGTAGTTCCTGTTAGTTAGCTAACACTGCCACATGGTAAAACAGTAGCGGTGTAGTTCCTGTAGTTAGCTACACTGCCACATGGTAAAACAGTAGCGTGTAGTTCCTGTAGTTAGCTACACTGCCACATGGTAAAACAGTAGCGTGTAGTTCCTGTAGTTAGCTACACTGCCACATGGTAAAACAGTAGCGTGTAGTTCCTGTAGTTAGCTACACTGCCACATGGTAAACAGAGCGTGTAGTTCCTGTAGTTAGCTACACTGCCACATGGTAAAACAGTAGCGTGTAGTTCCTGTAGTTAGCTACACTGCCACATGGTAAACAGTAGCGTGTAGTTTCCTGCAGTTAGCTACACTGCCACATGGTAAAACAGTAGCGTTGTAGTTCCTGTAGTTAGCTACACTGCCACATGGGTAAAACAGTAGCGTGTAGTTCCTGTAGTTAGCTTACACTGCCACATGGTAAACAGTAGCGTGTAGTTCCTGTAGTTAGCTACACTGCCACATGGTAAACAGTCGTGTAGTTCCTGTAGTTAGCTACACTGCCACTGGAAAACAGTTGTGTTGTATGTAACTGTATTACTTTTGTCCGTCCCCTCGCCCCGCCCCGGCTCGAACCAGGGACCCCCTGCACACATCAACAACAGGCACCCACGAAGCATCGTTACCCATCGCTCCACAAAAGCCTCGGCCCTTGCAGGGCAAGGGGAACAACTACTTCAGGTCTCAGAGCGAGTGACGTCACCGATTGAAACGCTATTAGCGCGCACCACCGCTAACTAGCTAGCCATTTTCACATCGGTTACATGTAGTTCCTGTAGTTAGCTACGCCGCAACATGGGAAAAACAGTAGCGTGTAGTTCCTGTAGTTGGCTACACCGCTACATGGTGAACAGTAGCGTGTATTTGCTGTAGTTAGCTACACCGACATGGTAAAACAGTAGCGTGTAGTTCCTGTAGTTAGCTACACCGCTACATGGGAAAACAGTAGCGTGTAGTCCTGTAGTTAGCTACACCGCTACATGGTAAAAAGTACGTGTAGTTTCCTGTAGTTAGCTACACCGCTACATGGTAAAACAGTAGCGTGTAGTTCCTGTAGTTAGCTACACCGCTACATTTGGTAAAACAGTAGCGTGTAGTTCCTGTAGTTGGCTACACCGCTACATGGTAAAACAGTAGCGTGCAGTTCCTGTAGTTAGCTACACCGCTACATGCCAAAAAAAGTGTTATTAACCTTTCTGAACCACCCATCCCGGATCCGGGATAATTGTCATCAGAAACGCTGACTAGCATAGCATAGCATAGCGCCACAGGTAAATAATATTACTAGAAAATATTCATTTTTATGAAATCACAAGTGCAATATTGCAAAACACAGCTTAGCCTTTTGTTAATCCACCTGTCGTCTCAGATTTTGAAATTATGCTTTACAGCGAAAGCAATACAAGCGTTTGTGTAAGTTTATCGATCGCTCGACAAAACAATAAGTACACTTAGCATCAGGTAACTTGGTCACGAAAATCAGAAAAGCAATCAAATTAATAGTTTACCTTTGATGATCTTCGGATGTTTTCACTCAAGAGACTCCCAGTTAGACAACAAATGTTCCTTTTGTTCCATAAAGATATTTTTTATATCCAAATACCTCTGTTAGTTTGCTGCGTTATGCCCAGGAATGCACTGGAAAGAGCGGTCACGACAACGCAGACAAAAATTCCAAATTATATCCATAATGTCCACAGAAACATGTCAAATGTTTTTTATAATCCATCCTCAGGGTGTTTTTCAAATATCTATTCGATAATATATCAACAGGGACAGTTGGCTTTTCACAAGGACCGGGAGTAACAATGGCTGCCTTTATCTTTTGCACACAACTCACTCTGAGAGGCCCCACCTATCCACTTACGCAATGTGGTCGTTCACGCTCATTCTTCAAAATAAAACACTGAAACTATGTCTAAAGGCTGTTGACACCTTAGGGAAGCCATAGAAAAAGAAGTCTGGTTGATATCCCTTTAAATGGGCAATAGAGATGCATAGGAACAGAGAAGTTTCAAAAACAGGGGCACTTCCTGATTGGATTTTCCTCCGGTTTTCGCCTGCAATATCAGTTCTGTTTAACTCACAGACAATATTAAGACAGTTTTGGAAACTTTAGAGTGTTTTCTATCCTAATCTGACAATTATATGCATATTCTAGTTTCGGGGGCTGAGAAATAGGCAGTTTCAAATGTGTACGTTTTTTAGCCAAAAACGAAAATACCGCCCCCTAGTCTGAAGAAGTTTTAACTACTGAAAACAATACCTAGATGTGTAAAAATGCAGTTATATTACTAGTTGAAATACATGTACTGTAGTTCACCACTCACCAATACTGCAGGTGATGTAACTACTATACTATCATCAGCCATGTAAAAGCAGCAAACATACTGTATATGTACAGACCGACACCGGAGATGAGAAGCAGGGACGGGGAGTCAACATTTAATAAGGAGCAGACATGAAACTAGACAGGTACACTGGCAACACAACAACATTCGACAAATCAATGCAGCAGCAGGGAACAGAGATGGGGAACTGACAAATATAGGGAAGGTAATAAACAGGTGATTGAGTCCAGGTAATCGCTGATGCGCGTGACGGGGGGAAGGCAGGCATGCGTACTGATGGTGGCAGGAGTGCGTAATGCTGGGGGCCTGGCGCCTTCGAGCGCAAGGGAGGGAGAGCGGGAGCAGGCGTAACAGTATATTCAAGTTCCTGAGTGCAGGGCCGGCTCTAGCCATTTGGGGGCCCTAAGCAAGATTTGGTTGGGGGGGCCTCCACCTTACGGCAAAACATTTAAGTTGCCCCCCTCCTGATGGTGAAAAAAAAAAAATGTTTTAAAGATAATTTCCTGCAATTCTACACTTTTCTACACAGGAGCCCGGTCGATATTCGGTCAAGATTACTACAAGTTTAGATAGCTGACTAGACTAACTACCAATCTAAAAAGTGTTAGCTGACATGGCTAATTGGGTGACTATCAGTGTTTGACATGAGGTTTCCATTGATCAAGGTTAATTTGAGAAAAGCAATGTTGCAACAACAAAAAAATCTTGCAACGTGTGCAATAGAAACGGCAGATATAGGAGAAATATTCWAAAAATTTACACCAATTTGTATCCATTCGACAGGGGGGTGGTTTTTATTTTGTGAAAATAGATTTATTGCAATAAATGATGATTGAATTGGCGTTTTTCTAATAGGTACATGGGTCCATTGGACTGTCACCGAAGTCGGTCGAAGTTGGTCCCTCTCCTTGTTCGGGTGGTCGACGTCACCAGTCTTTTAGCCATCGCCGCTCCACCTTTCATTTTCCATTTGTTTTGTCTTGTTTTCCCGCACACCTGGTTCACATTTCCCTCATCAGAGTATATTACCCTCTGTTTCCCCCATGTCTGTGTGTGGAATTGTTCTTTGTGTAGGGTGTTACGCTACAGGCTGGCTTGCGCTAGGTTTGTTTCAAACCTAGGTTTGTTTGTTTTGTTTAATACGGTTCATGTTACCGTGGTTGTGGTTTGTGCTGCCTCACCTGTGCCTTTGGGCCAGGGTGTATATTAAAGTTCTCCTGTTATCACGCATCTCTGCTCTCCTGCGCCTGACTTCCCGGCAACCAGTCACTCACCCCGTTACAGGGACGTGTCATCTCCTAA
Organism: Salvelinus sp. IW2-2015; assembly: GCF_002910315.2. Lineage (NCBI taxonomy): Eukaryota > Metazoa > Chordata > Actinopteri > Salmoniformes > Salmonidae > Salvelinus > Salvelinus sp. IW2-2015. The sequence goes on from NC_036851.1 coordinate 50,011,948, forward strand.
CTATGAAGGTCCACTCCACATTTAATGATAAATTCCTGCTGGAAAAATAAAACATTTGAACTGTAAAAAACATTTTTCTTTGCAGAACAGCGATTGTCCTGACTTTCAAGAATTCCTGAATTGCTTCGCCTTGCATTTCTGATTGGCTGTATGCATGTTTCACCATCCAATTATTACAGATCTACAGGAGTGCAAGTATCACCGTGGCGATACATTGGCACTTGAGAATTATTAGAATACGGCAAATATTAGTCAGTTATTGTATTCTAGCCATGCTGGCTTTCACTGCCTACCTGAGACATGAAAGAGATAGGTGGGAGGGCGAACAGGCTGTCGTCAATTTATTAATGCACAATTTGCCTAAATGGATAATGGAAACACTTTAACCACTTAATTTTTATTAGTCACTGTGGGTTTTTGCTAAAATGTAAAAAAAATTCTGTGTGATGTTATTAACATCCAGCTGCTTTTATCAACACAAGGTAGTTAAATGGGAACACACTGCAGCAGGCAATTTATTTGCATCTATTTTCTTGCAAACTTTCTAAATGTAGAAAAACATTCTCTGGTATTATGTATTTTATTAGGATCCACATTAGCTGTTGCGAACGCAGCTACTCTTCCTGTGGTCCACGCAAAACATGAAACAAGGACATTAATAGACAGCTCAAGAACAGAACTACTACGTTTAAAAAAACGGCACACGATATCTAGGTCAAATAGGTGAGAGGCGTTGTGAGGTGTTGCTTCATTCTGTTTTTTCAAAACCAGGTTTGTTTTTCATTTGAGCAATATGAGATGGAAGGGAGTTCCGTACAATAATGGCTCTATATAATACAGTATGCTTTTCTGAATTTGTTTTGAATTTGGGGACTGTGAAAAGATCCCTGGGCAGGTTCATGGAAACTGCTACTGACTGACATAGCAAGAGAAAAACTGCTGATGAACAACCACATGTTTAAATTGCACCTTGTCCGTTCTACTATTCTTACTCTCAATAGTATGTTGAGAACCCGACTGGGTTCCTTAAAAAAGAAAAGGCTTGGTGTGGCCGGGGGCTGTAGCAGCCGTGGGCCCCAAGCAACCGCTTATGCTGCTTATGCCTAGAAGGGGCCCCGAGTGTGTGTCTCTGACAAATATACAACGGCTATATTGTACAGTATGAGGTAAGACACTGTATGGGCCTGGGGGAGTGATAAAGCCACTATGTGTTGTGTCAACACCAGCTTGGTATGCAAATATTGTTTACATTCAAGGGTTGTACAGTTAAACAGCTGTTCTTGAAATAACCATGTATCCCAACCAGATGAACTGTCCTCTCTGCATAATCAGAACATGATTATATACATTCTGGTGCAGAAGATAACTGAGCTTGCTAAAGAGTTTCTTGATTGATAGGAGTGTAAAGAATGTATCTCGGTTTATTTGGGTCTGATTTCTGTATTTGTTAAAATCCCTTTCCTCACCTCGTCGCCTTGAAACCAAAAACAAGACAGAATGTTTGGCAGAAAGGACTCTGTTGGGACACTGTAGAGGGAACAACGGTCCCCTAGAGCTAGTGTTTGTAACTGAGGTTGGTACATTGTATTCCATTTTCTAACCATAAACAAATGGAAGATCCGCCTGAGGAGTCTCACCTTCAGGAAAGCCTGTTTTGGATTAATCAGATTGACTGTCTGGTTTCCACCAGATGGGACAGAAGCGTCTTGTTTCGGTGTAATAATAAATATAACTATTATATTATATATAATATGATAAATAGGCTGTCACCCCCATGACATAAAAAATTACAAAATGTAGCATAGCAAAACATAACATAGCATAACATAATGTAACGTAGCATAGCATAACATAATATACTGCAGCGTAGCACAATAAAACATAACATATAACATAACATAGTGTAATGTAATGTAGCATAACATAACATAACTTAGCACAGCATAGCATAATGTCACGTAGCATAGTATAGCATAAAGTATCATAGCATTACATAACATAACTAGCACAACATAACGTAGCATAACATAATGTAGCATAACACAGCATAACGTAGCATAGCATAAGATAACATAACATAGCGTAATGTAGCCTAGCACAAACAAACATAGCATAGCATTTTTTTGCGTGTCAAAAAAGAAACACATCAAATAACATAATGTGATGAGTCAAATAAGCTTGTTGACTAATCAGGACATGAATATGTCATTTTGGAGTCAGTTTTACTGCAAATAAGAATAGAAAAGAACAACGCCAAAACAGCTCAAATATGTGACTCTCCCAATACTTTTGTAGCTCACAGTAATGTATTTTCTTAGTCCAAGTAGAGTGGACCAGCACCTTATCTGGGGTCTGATGAACAACCCCCCCCCCCCCCCCCCCCGCTCCATTCCAGACGGATGTGCTTAGATTTTTCTTCAGAATGATTCCTCCTTGGGATGGAAGCAAATTAAGACAAACCTCTTGTCAATTCCCATTCAAAGGATCTGCAATCTCACCGAAAGAGAGAGAGAGAGCGAGAGAGAGAAAGAGAGAGGGGGGGGGGGGGTGTTTGTGCAGGAATGCGTGCGTGTGTTGGTGCATAGGGTTGTAGCTAGCGTTAGCTGCATACCTTTGAGGGTCTTTTCATGTGAAGGCACAGTCCTGTGGGCTAATCAATCCTACCTTGATGTGTGAGCACAGATCCAGGGAAGACGAGAGGATTACCAATCAGCTGACTCCGTGTTTTGTTCCTCAGCTCAGCCATCAAAAGGAGGGGCAGAGAGTGTAAGCTAATTTGACAGGAAGGAGAAGACCCAAGACTGGAGCTGCTTCCCAAATTACACCCTATTCCCTGAATAGTGCACTCCTTTCACCAGAGCCCTATGGTCCTGGTTAAAAGTAGTGCACGGAATAGGGATTAAGGTGCCATTTTGGATGCAGACTGACGTCGGCCCACGTCTTGGGCCTGCCTGTCACTTACGAGCAACTCGTATCATCTTATACCTACATGCATCGACACACAAATGTCTCACAGTGTAGTTAGACTGCTCCAGATCAGACGTCATCCAAACTTTCTTTCATCAACACCATGAAAAAGTTTTTTCCTCCTCCTCCTCCTCCTACTTCCTTTCAGTTCCTTCTTTTTTTTCAATTTCCCTCACTTATCACGTCTCCCCGTCTGTTCCTTCTCAAGAATTGCTTCTGTCTAAAACCTGCATTCTTAAATAAAGTAGACACCAGTCAAGATAACTTTTTACCAGAACATTGATCTAGACATTTTCCATCTATTTTCGTTTTTCTTCACAAACTATTTCTCCTGTTGTACTTCTATATAGATATTTAACGAGCTGGCGATGGTGTCAAACTGATCTGAACTCATAGACACACAAACGTGCGCACACACACACGTGCGCACACACAATACACACACACACACCACAACACACGCACTACACACACACACCACACACACACAACACACGTGTCCATAGAGTAGTAGCCTGGTACAATAACCCCTAGCTGTCTCCAGAGAGTCAGAACAGAGCATTGTGACAAAATTTTACCACAATGAAACAGCTGCTCTCCTGACCTCCTCTCTCCTCTCTTCTCTTCTCTCTCTGCTCTCTCTTTTCTCTCTCTCTCTCTCTTTCTCTCTCTCTCTCTCTCTCTCTTCTCTCTCTCTCCTCTCTCGTCTCTCTTTTCTCTCTCTTTCTCTCTCTCTCTTTCTCTCTTTCTCTCTCTTCTCTCTTTCCTCTCTTTCTCTCTCTTCCTCTCTCTCTCTCTCCTTCTCTCTCTTTCTTTCTTTCGCTCTCTCTCGCTCTCTCTCGCTCTCTCTCGCTCTCTCGTCGTCTGTCTCTTCGCTCTCTTCCGATCTCTCTCGCTCTCTCTTCGCTCGTCTTCGTCTTTTCTCTTTCTCTTTCTCTCTTTCTCTTTCGCTCTTCTCTCTCTCTCTTCTCTCTCTTTCTTTCTTTTTCTTCTTTCTCTCTCTCCTCTTTCTGTATCTCTCTCTCTCTCTCTCTCTTCTCTCTCCTCTCTCTCTCTCTCTCTTCTCTCTCTTCTTCTCCTCTCTCTCTTCTCTCTCTCTCCTCGTCTCTCTCTTCTATTTCAAATCAAGGGCTTTAGTTGGCATGGGAACATATGTAAACATTGCCAAAGCAAGTGAAGTAGATAATATACAAAAGTGAAATAAACAATAAAAATGAACAGTGAACATTACACTCACAGAAGTTCCAAAAGAATAAAGATATTACAAATGTCATATTATGTATATATACAGGGTTGTAACGATGTGCAAATGGTTCAAGTACAAAAGGGAAAATAAATAAGCATAAATATGGGTTGTATTTACAATGGTGTTTGTTCTTCACTGGTTGACCTTTTCTTGTGGCAACAGGTCACAAATCTTGCTGCTGTGATGGCACACTGGTATTTCACCCAGTGATATGGGAGTTTATCAAAAACAGGTTTGTTTTCGAATTCTTTGTGGATCTGTGTAATCTGAGGGAAATATGTCTCTCTAATATGGTCATATATTTGGCAGGAGGTTAGGAAGTGCAGCTCAGTTTCCACCTCATTTTGTGGGCAGTGTGCACATAGCCTGTCTTCTCTTGAGAGGCAGGTCTGCCTACGACGGCCTTTCTCAGTAGTAAGGCTATGCTCACTGAGTCTGTACATAGCTAAAGCGTTCCTTAAGTTTGGGTCAGTCACAGTGGTCAGGTATTCTGCCACTGTGTACTCTCTGTTTAGGGCCAAATAGCATTCTAGTTTGCTCAGTTTTTTTGTCATTTCTTTCCAATGTGTCAAGTAATTATCTTTTTGTTTTCTTATGATTTGGTTGGGTCTAATTGTGTTTCTGTCCTGGGGCTCTGTGGTTTGTGTTTGTGTTTGTGAACAGAGCCCCAGGACCAGCTTGCTTAGGGGACTCTTCTCCAGGTTCATCTCCCTGTAGGTGATGGCATTGTTATGGACTGTTTGGGAATCGCTTTTTTTTAGGTGGTTGTGGAATTGAATGGTTATTTTCCTGGATTTGATAATCAGCGGGTATCGGCCTAATTCTGCTCTGCATGCATTATTTGGTGTTCTACGTTGAACACGGAGGATGTTTTTGCAGAAATCTGCATGCGGAGTCTCAATTTCGTGTTTGTCAGATTTTGTGAATTCTTGGTTGGTGAGCGGACCCCAGACCAACCATAAAGGGCAATGAGTTCTATAACTAATTCAGGTATTTTTAACCAGATCCTAATTGGTATGTTGAATTTTATGTACCTTTTGATGGCATAGAATGCCCTTCTTGCATTGTCTCTCAGATCGTTCAGAGCTTTGTGGAAGTTACCTGTGGCGCTGATGTTTAGGCCACGGTAAGTATCGTTTTTGTGTGTGCTCTAGAGCAACGGTGTCTAGATGGAATTTGTATTTGTGGTCCTGGTGACTGGAACTTTTTTGGAACACCATTATTTTGGTCATACTGAGATTTAATGTCAGGGCCCAGGTCTGGCAGAATCTGTGCAGAAGATCTAGGTGCTGCTGTAGGCCCTCCTTGGTTGAGGACAGATCTAGGTGCTGCTGTAGGCCCTCCTTGGTTGGTGACAGAAGAATCAGATCATCAGCAAACAGTAGACATTTGACTTCAGATTCTAGTAGGGTGAGGCCAGGTGCTGCAGACTTTTCTAGTGCCCTCGCCAATTCGTTGATATATATGTTGAAGAGGGTGGGGCTCAAGCAGCATCCCTGTCTCACCCCACGGCCCTGTGGGAAGAAATGTGTGTGTTTTGCCTATTTTAACCACAGACTTGTTGTTTGTGTACATGGATTTTATAATGTCGTATGTTTTTCCCCCAACACCACTTTCCATCAATTTGTATACCAGACCCTCATGCCAAGTTGAGTCGAAGGCTTTTTTGAAATCAACAAGGCATGAGAAGACTTTGCCTTTGTTTTGGATTGTTTGTTTGTCAATTAGGGTGTGCAGGGTGAATACGTGGTCTGTCGTACGATAATTTAGCAAAAAGCCAATTTGACATTTGCTCAGTACATTGTTTTCACTGATGAAATGTATGAGTCTGCTTTTAATGATAACGCAGATGATTTTCCCAAGGTTGCTGTTGACGCATATCCCACGGTAGTTATTGGGGTCAAATTTGTCTCATTTTTGTGGTTTGGGGTAATCAGTCCTTGGTTCCAAATATTGGGGAAAATGCCAGAGCTAAGGATGATGTTAGCGAGTTTTAGTGTAGCCATTTGGAATTTGTTGTCTGTGTATTTGATGCCTTTTTGGGCTGGAGGGTTTTTATTTTTTCTGTAGCTCATTCAAGGTAATTGGATAAAACGGATAAAACGTTAATGGCCATGGACCCAAAATATCGATGTTTTCTTCACCGAGCCACTTAGTTGTCACTTTTGCCTTATGGCAAGGTGCTCCATCGTGCTGGAAAAGGCATTGTTCGTCACCAAACTGTTCCTGGATGGTTGGGAGAAGTTGCTCTCGGAGGATGTGTTGGTACCATTCTTTATTCATGGCTGTGTTCCCAAAATTGTGAGTGTAAGCCCACTCCGGGGCTGATGAAGCAAACCCCACAACTGATTGGTCTCAGGGCATGCTTTAACTGTTGGCATGACCCAGGACTGATGGTAGCGCTCACCTTGGTCTTTCCCGGACAAGCTTTTTTCTGGATGCCCCAAACAATCGGAAAGGGGATTCATCAGAGAAAATGACTTTACCCCAGTCCTCAGCAGTCCAATCCCTGTACCTTTTGCAGAATATCACTGTCCCTGATGTTTTTCCTGGAAAGAAGTGACTTCTTTGCTGCCCTTCTTGACACCAGGCCATCATCCAAAAGTCTTCGCCTCACTGTGCATGCAGATGCACTCACACCTGCCTGCTGCCTTTCCTGAGCAAGCCCTGTACTGGTGGTGCCCCGATCCCACAGATGAATCAACTTTAGGAGACGGTCCTGGCGCTTGCTGGATTTTCTTGGGCGCCCTGAAGCCTTCACAACAATTGAACTGCTCTCCTTGAAGTTCTTGATGATCAATCTTACTGGCAGCAATATCCTTGCCTGTGAAGCCCTTTTTGTGCTAAGCAATGATGACGGCACGTGTTTCCTTGGAGGTAACCATGGTTGACAGAGGAAGAACAATAATTCCAAGCACCACCCTCCTTTTGAAGCTTCCAGTCTGTTATTCGAACTCAATCAGCATGACAGTGATCTCCAGCCTTGTCCTCGTCAACAGAGAGAATCACTGACATGATGTCAGCTGGTCATTTTGTGGCAGGGCTGAAATGCAGTGGAATTTTTTGGGGGGGATTCAGTTCATTTGCATGGCAAAGAGGGACTTTGCAATTAATTGCAATTCATCTGATCACTCTTCATAACATTCTGGAGTATATGCAAATTGACATCATACAAACTGAGGCAGCAGACTTTGTGAAAATTATTATTTGTGTAATTCTGAAAACTTTTGGCCACGACTGTACTACTGCCAAGAGATGAGCTATAGGTGTACCTACCGTAGGAGTCCCCTCGAAGCCTACCATTGACTATGTACATACCCAGCATGCGACAGAGCTGCAGGAGGTGTGACCCATTTTTGTTGGTTATGTTGTCATAGTTGTGCCTCGGGGGGCATATGAGGGAGGGAATGCTGTCACCTCCAGGCAGGTGTTTGTCCCACTGTGTGCTGAGGGTGTCAGGTTCTTGTCCGGTTCTGGCATTTAGGTCGCCACAGACTAGTACATGTCCCTGGGCCTGGAAATGATTAATTTACCCCTCCAGGATGGAGAAGCTGTCTTCATTAAAGTATGGGGATTCTAGTGGGGGGTATAGGTAGTACACAGGAGGACATTGTTCTCTGTTGAATTTCTAGCCAAATGTAAAATGTTCCTGTTTTGATTAATTTAATGGAGTGAGTTTGGTCTGCTCTATACCAAATTAGCATACCCCCTGAGTCCCTTCCCTATTTCACTCCTGGTAGTTTGGTGGATGGGACTACCAGCTCTCTGTAACCTCCTCTATACGAGGTTTCTTGTAAGATGACAATGTCTGTATTTCTGATTGCTTTGATGAAGTCCAGGTTCCTGCTCTTTAGGCCAAAGGCAGATGACCTCAGGCCTTGGATATTCCAGGATGAGATTGTGAAGGCTTTGTGTTCCATAAAGTGTCCAATGTTGTTGGTTGTGTGGTTTGGCCTCAGGCCACTAAGTGTGACCAGAGCCTGCTGAGCATCTGGTACATGCCATTGGCTTGGGCTAGTGTAAGAGTGGGGTTTAGGCCTGTTTGCCCGCTCACGGCCTGGGCGTATGTGTGACTTCCATGTTGAGGCCCTCTTTGCGGGGGTTGGCTGCATGAACTGGGCAGGAGGGGCATAGGTCTGATCTGAGGGGGCCTAAATGGGGTGTGGTTATGGTTGACTTGGGGGGTTGTTGATTGGTTGGGGTGGGGATGTGGA
>NC_036851.1:50020772-50023942 GCF_002910315.2 Salvelinus sp. IW2-2015
TCTGGGAGAGCGTCTCGCTGGTCTGGGTGGGGTGTCTATTGATCTGTTGCTCCTGTGTGAAGTGTTGGGGGCTGCGTTTGAGAGCGATATCCTTTAGAGTCCGGGCGAAGGTGGGCACTGCTGTTTTGTATAGATGGACCTGGTCATAGAGGCTGTTCAAGTCCAGGGTGGAGTGGTGGACCAGGAAAACATTTGGTTTTGAGGCACAGTCACGGGAAATACTTGCGTTTCCCCGCTGTATGGTAGCAGGGTGGAAGTCTTTTCGTGGTAGCAGGGTGGAGATAACCACTTGTGCATTGGAGAAAGTAGAAGAAGCTTTTTCAATCACTCCCATCAGTGCTGTGGACACCCTTTCCTGCTGTGTTCTCAGGTTGTTTGTGCCTGTGTGTATTATTATGTAGCTAGGTGAACCTAGTTGATCCTCAGACAGAAGGTCTAGGGCGCGCCGGGTGTTTGGACACCAGAGTTTAGACACACTTGTATATATAGTTTAGATACACTTGTCTTGTATATATTTCCCTTTTGAGTCCATAAGGAGTAAAATCTGTGTCTTGTGTATGTCCTCAGTGGGTGTGGGGGGGTTGTCAGGAGGGCTATCAGGGTGGCTGACAGGGGGGGTGCTCAGAGGGGGTGTGATCCCTGGGCTTGGGGTTCTTCATTTGTCTGTTCTGCTGTGATGTCGACGTTATGGTCGGGGTCTGGTGTGGACTGTCCTGCTGTTGTGTCGAGACTTTTGTTGGGAGCTGAGGTGGGCTGTTCTGCTGGCTTCTCTGTGGGGGTGGCCACCTCTCTTGTAGGTTGTTCTCTGTCACACGCCATCCACTTCAACCTCTCCTCCAGCAGTCTGATCCTCTCCTCTAGTACTCTGTTCTTCTCCTGCTCTTGCTTTTTATATTGTTGAAGTTGTCTCACCACAGTCCAGAGTGCAGATAGGTCTCTCTCCACCTCCAGCTCTCCGGGTCTGGTTAAGGGGGTGTTGTTGTCTGGGTCTGTGCTGACTGGAGTGTAATCACCTGCTGTTCCAGCTCCACCTGCCTTACCTCCAGCCTGGTGAATTTATCCCTCATTTCAATCAAGGGGTAGTACTCTTTGCTGGGAGGTTGACTTTGGATGGTCTGTGTAGAAGATGAGGTTGCTGATGTTCCTATTTTTATAATAGTCAGCAAAAAGTGTCTCTAGATTTTCCATAAGGAGCTTCATTTTGTGATCTTTTCTTGCCTATCATTCTTTACATACACAGGGTATTGTATTTGAATTACCTCTGAACAGCGGGAGGCAACTTCTAAGGCCTCTCCATTTGGTTGGAGTAGACTGTTCGACTCTCCTGCCATTGTTGGGCTGAAGGGCTTTGACACCTCTCACTTGACACGTCAATGCTAATTGAAGTTGTATCAAGCTCGGCTGCCTTAATTTAGCAATCAGTCCTTATAAAGTAATGTAATGTATTTTTCTTCTTGGTTTTTGGAAATTAAATATATCTTCAGACTAAACATTACTCACTCTGTTCCAGGTTGGACGGTGTTTTCAGGTTTCTGTTGTTTTCCAGAACATTTGCTGTATAGCGTTGGAATAATAATCTTTGGTAGTTGTAAGCCTTCAAGGTGATTCTGTAAATCCGTCCAAAATAAGGTTGTAGGTTTTGAGTTTTGATATGGAGTGAAGGTTATGTTGTAAAGGGTAGCATCCTGTATATGTTCCTGACAAAAATCCACGTTTATCTATCTCTAAAGCTATCTTTTTTTATGAACATGCTGAAAATGTAGTAGCTCATCTGATCATGACCTCTCTCTCTCTCTCTCTCTGTCTCTCCCGCTCTCTCTCTGTCTCTCTCTCTCTCTCTGTCTCTGTCTCTATCTCTCTGTCTCTCTCTCTCTCTCTCTCTCTCTCTCTCTCTCTCTCTATTTGGGGTTGGGAGTGACGTGAAATGTATTTCACGTCAGGAACACAGGAGCACTAGAGGAGAGGAGCACAGGAACACAGGAACACAGGAACACAGTAGCACAGTATTTCAGGAGCACTAGAGGAGGGGAGCACAGGAGCACAGGAACACAGGAGCACAAACTCAGAAGTCGAGGAGCCGCACAGGGAACACAGGAGCACCTTAGAGGCAAGAAAGGAAGCACAGGCAACACAGGAGCATAGAGGAGGGGACACAGGAAACATGAGCAGGAGCACTAGAGCAGGGGAGCACTAGAGCCAGGGAGCACAGGGAAGCACCTAGAGAGGGGAGCACAGAAACACAGGAGCACTAGAGAGGGGGAGCAGCAGGACACCAGGAGCACAGGAGCCACTAGAGGGGGGAGCACAGGAGCACAGGAGCACTAGAGGAGAGGACACAGGAACAACAGGAAAGCACATCGAGGGGGGAAGCCACAAGGAACACAGGAACACAGGAGCAGCAGTATTTTCAGGAGCACTAGAGGAGGGAAGCACAGGAACACAGGAGGCACTAGAGGGGGGAAGCACAGGAACCCAGGAGACTAAGGAGAGAGCACAGGAACACAGAACAGTCAGTGAACAGTGCCAAGTATTATCAAGGAGCACTAGAGAGGGGAGACAGGAGCACAGGTAACACAGGAGCACAGGAGGAGGCGGAGCTAAAGCGGATGAAGAGCACTAGGACACGAGCACGAGTATAAGAGCAAGGAAGGGACACAGAGAAGAACACAGGAAAAGGAGCACAGACACAGGAGCAGCTTAGAGGAGGGGAGCACAGATGAGCACAGGACACTAAGGCAGGGAGCACTGAGGAGCACAGGGAGCACTAGGAGAGTCAACACAGGAGCACTAGAGGAGGGTGAGCACAAGGAACAAGCAGGGAGCACAGAAGGAGGGCGAACTAAGAGGAGGGGAGCACAGGAACTACAGGGGCACTAGAGGAGAGGAAGCACAGGAACATCAGGAACACAGAGCACTTAGAGGAGGGGAGCACAGGAGGCACAGAGCACCTAGAGGAGGGGAGCACAGGAAACACAGGAGGCACTAGAGGAGAGGAGCACAAGGAAACACCAAGGAACACAGGAGCACTAAAGGAGGGGAGACAGGAGCACAGGAACACCTGGAGACAGGAACACAGGAGCACTAGTGGTAGGGGGAGCAGCAGGAGCACAGGAACACAGGGAAGCACAGGAACACAGAGCACTAGAGGAGGGGAGCACGGAACACAGGAC
>NC_036851.1:50023967-50051800 GCF_002910315.2 Salvelinus sp. IW2-2015
AAGGAGGAGGCACAGGAGCCTAGAAGGGAGGCGGATGCACAGAGTCACTAGGAACACAGAGCACGAGTATTCAAAGAGCATAGAGGAAGGGGAGCACAGAGCAAGGAACACAGAGCAAATAGAGGAGAGGAGCACAGGAACACAGGAGCCTAGAGGAGGGGACACAGGAAACATGAGCAGGAGCACTAAGAGCAGGGGAGCCTAGAGCCAGGGAGCACAGGGAGCACTAGAGGAGAGGAGTCACAGAAACACAGGAGCACTAGAGGAGGGGAGCACAGGACACAGGAGCACAGGAGCACTAGAGGAGGGGAGCACAGGAGCACAGGAAGCACGAAGGAGCACTAGAGGAGGGGAGCACAGGAACACAGGAGCACAGGAGCACTACAGGAGGGGAGCACAGGAACACAGGAGCACTAGAGGAGAGGAGCACAGGAGCACTAGAGGAGAGGAGCACAGGAACACAGGAGCACTAGAGGAGAGGAGCACAGGAACACAGGAGCATAGTATATTCTTGTTTCCCCTCACATTTGTGAAATAATTCAGGTTTTAGCTAGTGCAGGCTTTGTACTGCGATAAACAGTTGTCCTTCATATCCTAAATGAAACATTCAATCACAATCATTACAATTTACCCACATTCTAGTAGACTTTATTTTGATGAAGGGGGGTAGTCCTCCCGTCCTCTGTAATTTCCACATGTATTTACGAAGCTCTTGGAGAGAAAGATAAGGCTGAACGCTGCAGATAAAATACAATACGAAAGCAGGGAGGGTCTAATGATTACCCATTCTGTTACACAATTCGAAGGTCCATGGCTATTTTTGTCTTTTAGTGGGCTGACTATGTAAATATGGGTTTCTACTGAGCAGAAGAATGCCAGTAAAAAATAACATATGCTCCTATGGTGTGTTACTTGAATATTTAATCATGCTATAGTGAAGAGGCTTGACTGGAGGCTTGACAAGTAGCAACGGGGGGAAATTACCATTACATCTTGAACTTTGGAGTATGTTTTGACAAGCTTGGCCCACTTCTCTGTAGTGATGTGTGTGTGTGTGTGTGTGTGTGTGTATGTGTGTGTGTGGCTGCTATGTGGTCTGCTAACTCCCACTTAACATTGTATTTGCTAAGGCTTGAATCAAGTGGCAGCATTGTTGTACGACTGATTTACAGGCAAATCCCCTACTTCACATATTTGTCTCAAATCAAACTTTATTTGTCACATGTGCCAAATACAAAATCTGTAGACCTTACTGTGAAATGCTTACTTACAAGCCCTTAACCAACAAAGAAGTTCAAGAGAGAGTCAAGAAAATATTTACCAAATTAACTTAAGTAAAAACGTTAAAAAAGTACACAATACAAAAACAATAACGAGGCTATATACAGGGAGTACTGGTACTGAGTCAGTGTGCGGGGGTACAGGTTAGTCAAAGTAATTTGTACATGTAGGTAGGGGTGAAGTGACCATGCATAGATAATAAAAAGCAAGTAGCATCAGTGTAAAAACAAAATGCATAAAATGAACAAATCAATGTTTTAGTTTATATACACTTATTTTCACTGTGCTCGAAGACACAGGAGGCAGGATGTTTACCTAGCAGGGTATAGCCCAGAAAAGGAAGTATTGACTAAATGTGTGAGCCAAATTGATCGGTATAAAATCCAATATATTTGTTGCTAAACACATTTGACATTTTCTCATGTTGTAGGAATATCACAACACCTACACTACCTTTCAAAAGTTTGGGGTCACTTAGAAACGTCCTTGTTGTCCATAAAAACAGACATAAAATGAGTTGCAAAATGAATAGGAAATATAGTCAAGACGTTGACAAGGTTATAAATAATGATTTTTAATTGAAATAATAATTGTGTCCTTTAAACTTTGCTTTTGTCAAAGAATACTCAATTTGCAGCAATTACAGCCTTGCAGACCTTTGGCATTCCAGTTGTCAATTTGTTGAGGTAATCTGAAGAGATTTCACCCCATGCTTCCTGAAGCACCTCCCACAAATTGGATTGTCTTGATGGGCACTTCTTATGTACCATACGGTCAAGCTGCTCCCACAACAACTCAATAGGGTTGAGATCCAGTGACTGTGCTGGCCACTCCATTATAGACACAATACCAGCTGACTGCTTCTTCCCTAAATAGTTCTTGAATAATTTGGAGCTGTGCTTTGAGTCATTGTTCTGTTGTAGAATGAAATTGGCTCCAATTAAGTGTCGTCCACAGGGTATGGCATGGCGTTGCAAAATGGAGTGATAGCCTTCCTTCTTCAAGATCCCTTTTACCCTGTACAAATCTCCCACTTTACCACCACCAAAGCACCCCCAGACCATCACATTGCCTCCACCATGCTTGACAGATGGCGTCAAGCACTCCTCCAGCATCTTTAAATTTTTTCTGCATCTCACGAATGTTTTTCTTTGTGATCCGAACACCTCTAACTTAGATTTGTCTGTCCATAACACTTTTTTTCCAATCTTCCTCTGTCCAGTCTCTCTGTTCTTTTGCCCATCTTAATATTTTATTTTTATTGGCCAGTCTGAGATATGGCTTTTTCTTTGCAACTCTGCCTAGAAAGGCAGCATCCCGGAGTCGCCTCCTCACTGTTGACGTTGGGACTGGTGTTTTGCGGGTACTATTTAATGAAGCTGCCAGTTGAGGACTTGTGAGGCACCTGTTTCTCAAACTAGACACTTATGTACTTGTCCTCTTGTTCAGTTGTGCACCGGGGCCTCCCACTCCTATTTCTATTCTGGTTAGAGCCAGTTTGCGCTGTTCTGTGAAGGGAGTAGTACACAGCGTTGGACCAGATCTTCCGTTTCTTGGCAATTTCTCGCATGGAATAGCCATAATTTCTCAGAACAAGAATAGACTGACGAGTTTCAGAAGAAAGACTTTGTTTYTGGCCATTTTGAGCCTGTAATCGAACCCACAAATGCTGATGCTCCAGATGCTCAACTTGTCTAAATAAGCCCAGTTGTATTGCTTCTTTAATCAGAACAGCAGTTTTCAGCTGGGCTAACATAATTGCAAAAGGGTTTTCTAATGATCAATTTGCCTTTTAAAATTAGACATTTGGATTAGCTAACACAAAGTGCCATTGGAACACAGGAGTGATGGATGCTGATAATGGGCCTAAGGTACACCTATGTAGATATTCCATAAAAAATCATCTGTTTCCAGCTACAATAGTCATTTACAACATTAACAATGTCTACACTGTATTTCGGATCAATTTGATGTTATTATAATAACCTCAAAATGTGCTTTTCTTTCAAAAACAAGGCCATTTCTAAGTGACCCCAAACATTTGAAAGGTCGTGTAAATTATATATTTATCTCTATTGATTCTTGAAGAATATAAACATTTGAAAGGTAGTGTAAATTATATATTTATCTCTATTGATTCTTGAAAGAATATAAACATTGAAAGTAGTGTATGTGTTGTGGATCATATCTGCTATCTTTTTCATACATCTCTATGATGAGAATGTTCTCCCTCATTACCAGTATTATATTAACCCCTAAGGTCTAAGTTACCAGTATTATATTAACCCCTAGAGTCTAAGTTACCAGTATTATATATAACACCTACAGTCTAAGTCCAGTATTATATTAACCCCTAAGTCGAAGTTACCAGTATTATATTACACTGAGTCTAGTACCAGTATTATATTAAACCCATAGAGTCTAAGTTACCAGTATTATATTAACCCTAGAGTCTAAGTTACCATATATATTAACCCCTAATCTAATTACCGTATTATATTAATACCCTACAGTCTAAGTACCAGTATTATATTAACCCCTAGAGTCTAGGTTACCAGTATTATATTGACAACCTATAGTCAAAGTTACCAGTATTATATTGACAACCTAGAGTCGGATTTACCAGACTAATTAACCCCTAGAGTCTAAGTTACCAGTATTATATTGACAACCTAGAGTCTAAGTTACCAGTACTATATTAACCCCCTTAGAGTCTAAGTTACCAGTATTATATTAAACCCCTAGAGTCTAAGTTACCAGTATTATATTAACCCCTAGAGTCTAAGTTACCTATCCTATCTAATACATATAACCCTAGAGTCTAATTAACCAGACAGTACTATATTAACCCCTAGAGTCTGATACCAGTATTATATAACCCCTAGAGTCTAAGTTACCAGTATTAATATGACCCCTAGCGTCAAGATACCCAGTATCTATATTGACAACTAGAGTCTAAGTTACCAGTACTATATTAACCCCTAGAGTCTGAGTTACCAGTATTATATTAACCCCTAGAGTCTGAGTTACCAGTATTATATTAACCCCAAGAGTCTAAGTTACCAGTACTATATTAAAAACTATGGTGGGACTACAAGACTATGAGGACAGTGTGAGATGAGGAGTGGTCAATGTGGGGGTCACAGTATCAACGTGAAGTACCACCCAGGAAGTACCACTCAAACCTTAAACATACACATAATTTCAAATCAAATGATATTAGTCACAAGGCGCCAAATACAACAGGTGTAGACTTTACAGTGAAATGCTTACTTACGAGCCCCGAACCAACAGTGCAGTTTCAAAAAATATATATGGTAAAAGAATAAGAAATAAAAGTAACAAATAATTAAAGAGCAGCAGTAAAAAATAACAATATACAGTTGAGGTCGGAAGTTTACATACACCTTATCCAAATACATTGAAACTCTGTTTTTCACAATTCCTGACATTTAATCCTCGATAAAATTCTGTGACTTAGGTCAGTTAGGATCACCACGTTATTTTAAGAATGTAAAATGTCAGAATAATAGTAGAGAGAATGATTTATTTCAGCTTTTATTTCTTTCATCACATTCCCAGTAGGTTAGTATTTGGTGGCATTGCCTTTAAATTGTTTAACTTGGGTGAAACGTTTTGGGTAGCCTTCCACATGCTTCCCACAATACGTTGGGTGAATTTTGGCCCATTCCTCCTGACAGAGCTGGTGTAACTGAGTCAGGTTTGTAGGTCTCCTTGCTCGCACACGCTTTTTCAGTTTTCTATGGGATTGAGGTCAGGGCTTTGCCCCAACTTTGGAAGTATGCTTGGGGTCATTGTCCATTTGAAGAGCCATTTGCGACCAAGCTTTAACTTCCTGACTGATGTCTTGAGATGTTGCTTCAATATATCCACATAATTTCCCTTCCTCATGTTGTTATCTATTTTGTGAAGTGCACCAGTCCCTCCTGCAGCAAAGCACCCCCACAACATGATGCTGCCACCCCCATGCTTCATGGTTGGGATGGTATTCTTTGGCTTGCAAGCCTCTCCCTTTTTCCTCCAAACAAAACAATGGTCATTATGGCCGACCAGTTCTATTTTTGTTTAATCAGACCAGAGCACATTTCTCCGAAAAGTACAATCTTTGTCCCCATGTGCAGTTTCAAACCGTAGTCTGGATTTTCATGACGGTTTTGGAGCAGTGGCTTCTTCCTTGCTGAGGGGCCTTTCAGGTTATGTCGATATAGGACTTGTTTACTGTGGATAAAGATACTTTAGTACCTGTTTCCTTCAGCATCTTCACAAGGTCCTTTGCTGTTGTTCTGGGATTGATTGGCACTTTTTGCACCAAAGTACGTTCATCTTAGGAGGACAGAACACGTCTCCTTCCTGAGCAGTATGACGGCTGCGTTCCCATGGTGTTTATACTTGCGTACAACTTGTTGTACAGTTGAACGTGGTACCTTCAGGCGTTGGAAATTGCTCCCAAGGATGAACCAGACTTGTGGAGTGTCTACACATTTTTTTCTGAGGTCTTGCGTGATTTCTTTAGATTTTCCCATGATGTCAAGCAAAGAGGCACTGAGTTTGAAGTAGGCTTGAAGTACATCCACAGGTAAACTCCATGACTCAAATGATGCAAAGTAGCCTATCAGAAGCTTCTAAAGCCATGACATCATTTTCTGGAATTTTCCAAGATGTTTAAAGGCACAGTCAACTTAGTGTATATACACTTCTGACCCACTGGAATTGTGATACAGTGAATTATAAGTGAAATAATCTGTCTGTAAACAATTGTTGGAAGAATTACTTGTGTCATGCACAAAGTAGATGCCCGAACCGACTTGCTAAAACTATAGTTTGTTAACAAGATATTTGTGGAGTGGTTGACAAACAAGTTATAATGACTCCAATCGAAGTGTATGTAAACTTCCGACATCAACTGTAAACAGGGGGAGACCTCAGAGATACACTGCATGACCAAAAGTATGTGGACACTTGCTCGTCGAACAAAATCATGGGCATTAATATGAAGTTGGTCCCCCCTTTGCTGCTATAACTGCCTCTACTCTTCTACGAAGGCTTTCCACTAGATGTTGGAACATTGCTGCAGGGACTTGCTTCCATACAGCCACAAGAGCATTAGTGAGGTCTGGCACTGATGCTTGGCGATTAGGCCTGGCTCGCAGTTGGCATTCCAATTCATCACAAAGGTGTTCAATGGGGTTGAGGCCAGGGCTCTGTGCAGGCCAGTCAAGTTCTTCCACATCGGTCTCGACAAAGAATTTCTGAATGGACCTCGCTTTGTGCACGGGGGCATTGTCATGCTGAAACATTAAAAGGTCTTCGCAAACTGTTGCCACAAAGTTGAAAGCAAAGAATGTCTCATCTAAAATGTATTTGTATCCTGTAGTGTTAAGATTTCCCTTCACTTGAACTAAGGGGAGTAGCCCGAACCATGAAAAACAGCCCCAGACCGTTATTCCTCCTCCACCAAACTTTACAGTTGGCATTATTTATTGGGGCAGGTAGCGCTCTCCTGGCATCCGCCAAACCCAGTATTATCAATCGGACTGCCAGATGCTGAAGTGTGATTCATCACTCCAGAGAATGCGTTTCCACTGCTCCGGAGTCCAACAGTGGCGAGCTTTACACCACTCCAGTCCACCGTTGACATTGCGCATGGTTATCTTAGGCCTGAGTACGGCTGCTCGACCATGGAAACCCATTTCATGAAGCTCCCTTAGGAACAGTTCTTGTGCTGATGTTGCTTCCAGAGGTGGTTTGGAACTCTCTATTGAATGTTCTTACCAAGGACAGATGATTTTTTACGCTCTATGTTCTTCAGCACTCGCCGGTCCCGTTCTGTGAGCTTGTGTGGCCTACCACTTAGCGGCTGAGCCGTTGTTTCTCCTAGACATTTCCACTTCACAATAACAGCACGTACAGTTGACCGGGGAAGCTCTAGCGAGGCAGAAATTTGACAAACTGACTTGTTGGAAAGGTGGCCTCCTATGACGGTGCCACGTTGAAAGTCACTTAGCTCTTCAGTACGGGCCATTCTACTGCCAATGTTTGTCTATTTATATATTTTACCGTTATTTTACCAGATAAGTTGATTGAGAACATTTACAGCAACAACCTGGGGAATAGTTACAGGGGAGAAGAGGGGGGATGAATGAGCCAATTCTAAACCGGGGATGATTAGGTGGCCATGATGGTATGAAGGACAGATTGGGAAATTTAGCCAGGACACTGTGGTTAACACCCCTACTCTTGCGATAAGTGCCATGGGATCTTTAGTGACCACAGAGAGTCAGGACACCCGTTTAAACGTCCCACCCGAAAGACGGCACCCTACACAGTGCAGCTTGCATGGCTGTGTGCTCGATTTTTGTACACCTATCAGCAATGGGTGTGAAATAGCTGGTTCCACTAATTTGAAGAGGTGTCCACATACAGTACGTTTGTTTATATAGTGTATGGTATGATTCTATGGGGAAGATTATATCCACAACTATGTGACTGGCAAACACACACACACACACACAGTGACTGGCAAACATGCATGCACACACACACTGTGACAGGCAAACATGCATTGCACCACACACACTGTGACAGGCAAACATGCATAAACACACTGACACACACATCACACACACACACACACACACACACACACACACACACACTCACCACACACACACACACAACCACACACACACACACACACACACACACACTGTGACTGGCAAACACACACACACACTATGACTCGCAAACACACACACACACACACACACACTGTGACTGGCAAACACACACACACAACACACACACACACTATGACTCGCAAACAACACACACACACACACACTGTGACTGGCAAACACACACACACACTATGACTCGCAAACACACACACACACACACTGTGACTGGCAAACACACACACACAACTATGACTCGCAAACACAACACACACACACACCACACACACTGTGACTGGCAACACACACACACACTATATCTCGCAAACATGCACACACACACACACACTGTGACTGCAGGGCCACATGTTGTTACCAGTTATTAGTCTGCACATATTTCTTTCTCCAGCTACTCTCTGCTCTAGGACAGCTGTAACCTGTCTACCCAGCCTAGCTACTCTCTGTTCTAGGACAGCTGTAACCTGTCTGCCCAGCCTAGCTACTCTCTGTTCTAGACAGCGTAACCTGTCTCGCTAGCACCTGTCTAAAGCGTACTGCCTAGCTACTCTCTGTTTCAGGACAGCTGTAACCTGTCTACCAGCCTAGCTACTCTCTGTTCTAGGACAGCTGTAACCTGTCTCCCAGCCTAGCTACTCTCTGTTCTAGGACAGCTGTAACCTGTCTCACCCAGCCTAGCTACTCTCTGTTCTAGGACAGCTTGTAACCTGTCTGCCCAGCCTAGCTACTCTCTGTTCTAGGACAAGCTGTAACCTGTCTACCCAGCCTAGCTACTCTCTGTTCTAGGACAGCTGTAACCTGTCTGCCCAGCTAGCTACTCTCTGTTCTAGGACAGCTGTAACCTGTCTACCCAGCTAGCTACTCTCTGTTCTAGGACAGCTGTAACCTGTCTGCCTAGCTACTCTCTGTTCTAGGACAGCTGTAACCTGTCTACCCAGCCTAGCTACTCTCTGTTCTAGACAGCTGTAACCCTGTCTGCCCAGCCTAGCTACTCTCTGTTCTAGGACAGCTGTAACCTGTCTACCCAGCCTAGCTACTCTCTGTTCTAGGACAGCTGTACCTGTCTGCCCTAGCTACTCTCTGTTCTAGGACAGCTGTAACCTGTCTACCAGCCTAGCTTACTCTCTGTTCTAGCGATAGCTGTAACCTGTCTGCCCAGCCTAAGCTACTCTCTGTTCTAGGACAGCTGTAACCCAGCCTAGCTACTCTCTGTTCTAGGACAGCTGTCACCTGTCTACCCAGCCTAGCTACTCTCTGTTCTAGGATAGCTGTAACCCTGTCTGCCCAGCCTTAGCTACTCTCTGTTCTAGGACAGCTGTCACCTGTCTGCCCAGCCTAGCTACTCTCTGTTCTAGGATAGCTGTAACCTGTCTACCCAGGCCTAGCTACTTCTCTGTTCTAGGACAGCTGTAACCTGTCTGCCTAGCCTACTCTTGTTTCTAGGACAGCTGTCACCTGTCTGCCAGCCTAGCTACTCTCTGTTCTAGGATAGCTGTAACCTGTCTGCCCAGCCTAGCTACTCTCTGTCTAGGACAGCTGTAACCCAGCCTAGCTACTCTCTGTTCTAGGACAGCTGTAACTGTCTACTCAGCCTAGCTACGCTCTGTTCAGGACAGCTGCTAACCCTGTCTACCCAGCCTAGCACTCTCTGTTCTAGGACGCTGCTAACCTGTCTGCCCAGCCTAGCTCTCTCTTGTTCTAGATAGCCTTGTAAAC
The DNA here is from genome assembly GCF_002910315.2 of Salvelinus sp. IW2-2015. Classification (NCBI taxonomy): domain Eukaryota; kingdom Metazoa; phylum Chordata; class Actinopteri; order Salmoniformes; family Salmonidae; genus Salvelinus; species Salvelinus sp. IW2-2015. Next base: position 50,033,678 of record NC_036851.1, read on the forward strand.
ACATGTCTGCCCAGCCTAGCTACTCTCTGTTCTAGGACAGCTGCAACCTGTCTGCCCAGCCTAGCTACTCTCTGTTCTAGGACAGCTGTAACCTGTCTACCCAGCCTAGCTACACTTTGAGTCTGAAGTCTATCCCACCAGATAGACTTCAGTATTTAATGTTTGTCCAGGTCCCCATGACGTTGGGAGATGCCCTAAACCACCATGCTTCGGCTCAGAGGATTGTGGGTTTAATCCCAACCTTAACCAGTCGGGAATTAATGCCTTAAATTAAGGGCTTTTTTTCTTCTGTTTTAACAACCCTTACCTACTTTCACTTCACACTCTGTTTATCCTCGTCCCCTGGACATACGTCAAATAGTGAAGTGGGACCTTGATATATTGTTTCTAAAGCCAGTGTTTCTTTACCTGTCTTCCTTTACCTGTCTTCCTTTGCCTGTCTTCCTTTACCTGTCTTCCTTTGCCTGTCTTCCTTTGCCTGTCTTCCTTTGCCTGTCTTCCTTTGCCTGTCTTCTTTACCTGTCTTCCTTTACCTGTCTCCTTTACCTGTCTTCTTTACCTGTCTTCCTTTACCTGTCTTCCTCGGGATCCATCAGGTTCTCTTATTGATCATCCTTACACAACGACTCCCACGTATATGAAAGTCTTTAGAAGGGCAATTACCGTTTGAAATTGATTGCTGTAAAACGCATCAATTCAATTAAATATAATTAAATCTATAACAGTATTATAATCAACACGGCAAGGCATCTGTATCCTCATAAAAGGGGTTTGTTCAATTTGGAAGATCATGTCCTTTCCTATAAGGTATTGTTATTTGCATGACCTCCCACATGGCTCTGAATATACTTTATTATGGGCCTATTAAAACACGTATGGCAGGGAAAAACACAGTAAAGGGGATAATGGTAGGCTAAGCCACTGTGGATCGAGCTAGGACTACACCAATCCAAGGGTGCATCCCAAATGGCACCCTATTCCATGTGTACTTTTAACCAGGGCTGTGATCAAATGTAGTGCACTATAAAGGGGAAAGGGTGCCATTTGGAATACATCCCTAGGACTATGCCAATCCCTCCCTCCCCGCCAATCCAAGAATCGCAAGCTGATTTACGATTCTGCCAAATATTGCAGTGCTACTCCTCTTCAGGCACAAATCACAACCATGCCTAGCGTACAATTAAGCCTTTCACTTTGCTCCTTGGAGGGTTGAATGTACTTTTACCGTTTCTATATGGAAGAGTTCCCATTTAATTCTCCCGAGGTGTTATCGTTTCGTAGTTTAGAAAGTGTTGGGTGCGTCCCAAATGGGGCCATTTTTCCCTATTTAGTGCACTACTTTTGACCAGAGCTGTGATCAAATGTAGTGCACTATAATAAGGGAAAAGGGTGCCATTTGGGACGCAAACATAATGAGGGAGTATACTGGTGTAACTAATTGCTGTTATACTGCTCATTGATTTGGCTCGAAGCAGAGATGATGTTGCTTGTAGAAGATGTGGATGAGTGGATACAAAGAGAGAGAGAGAGAGAGAGAGTCTGGGATAATGTGAGACTCTTACACTGCTCTTCCTAAATAGAGGCAGTTTGTTCCTCTACTGGTAAACATAGTTGCATCCGTCTCAACCTGGGTACATCAGTGTTACTTCATTAGTAATGGAGATAGTAATGGAGATAGAATTGTGATCATGTATACGGTGCTAATGTGCTAATGTGTTAATGTGTTAATGTGATAATGTAATAATGTGATCATGTGGTAATGTGTTCATGTGATCATGTGATCATGTGCTAATGGCATGATGTCATAATGTGCTAATGTGTTAATATGATCATGTGCTAATCTGATAATGTGTAATGTAATAGTGTGCTAATGTGATAATGTGATCGTGTGCTAATGTAATGATGCCCACACACACCAAAAAAAGAGTAACTGAGTCAAATCTACAATATGGTAACTTAGCAAACAAGGCATCTGTGCCAACTCTATGCATGTCCATCTCTATGCATGTCCACATTGAGTCAGAAGCTCGATTAAGTTCTGGGGTGAGACGTTCTAGAAAATATACTAAAGAGACTAGGCAAGTCTCCACCCCTCTAAACTGAGAGTCACAGACAGTTTTGGACAAGTCTATGGGGCCAAATGTCCTCTCCTTTTCTGAAAATCAAATTGTTATTAAAATTATTTATTATTTATTATTGAGTTCCTATTTAGTTGGTGTATCCCACAGTCTGTTGAAAGACGCTACTATCGTTTATTTTACGTGCTTTGGTCCATAATAGATTACTCTACTAGTTGTTACTATATGTAGAACAGTGAGAAGTAAATCTTCTCCAGATGAATACTACACCATTATACCACAATACTACATAAGGAATACTACACATCCAATGATTTTTCGACTTTGATAAAACATAATCAAGTTGACATTTTCCGTTCAGAAAACGACGAGATGAAGTCGGACCCACACACAACATTGCTCCACCACTTACCTTTAATTAGGCTGCTTTCACAACCTTTCGATCGGAGAGTGGATCTTTGTTTGTTGCAACAAAAAAAAACGTGTGATCAATGTTGATTCAACTGGCGTGTAGGAGAAGACCACTGGGCTATTTGCTGACATGGGTGGAGGGAGAGAGCAGGGTTGGGGTCAATTCCATTAAATTCAGGAAGTAAACAGGGCTTTTCAATTTAAATATGAAATTCAGTTGGAGGATGTGAGAGATCAGGGGTCAATTCCATTTCAATTAAGTTGTTGCTTTTCAATTCGGGAAATTTGCATTTCAGTTTACTTCCTGAATTAACTGAATTAAAATGGCATTGACCCCCGACACTGGGACAGAGAGGTGTAGAAAAAGAAGCCTCATTCTCTCGGCCTGACAGCTGGTGAACAGGGGCTAAGGTGTGAAAGACAAGCCTGGTCCAAATACACACCATGTAAACTTGCCTGGTCCAAATACACATGCTGTAAACTAACAAAAAGAGTGTGAAGAGGGGCAGGGTAATGGATACTGCCTGAAAGTGTGTGTGTGTGTGTGTGTGTGTGTGTGTGTGTGTGTGTGTGTGTTGGGTTGTGTGTGTGGTTGTGTGTGTGGTTTGTGTGTGGTGTGTGGCCTTTACTAAAGATAATTGCAGTAGGCGGCAAATACTGGTCCAAAAAAAACACAGTGGTTTTTACTGCATTCATTTTAAAGCTGCCAGTTAAAACGGCCAGTTTATTTTGAGATGACTGCGTCCAAAAACACACAGTCGACGTAGTTACTAAACTGCAATATTTTAATAGCAAGGTGTCGTGTGTGTGTGCATCGTGTGTGTGTGTGTGTGTGTGTGTGTGTTGGTGGGGGCATAAATGCCTGAAAGTGCAACTCCCACAGTGCGGATCAAATCAAATCAAATTTTATTAGTCACATACACATGTTAGCAGATGTTAATGCGAGTGTAGCGAAATGCTTGCTGCTTCTAGTTCGACCAATGCAGTAATAACCAACAAGTAATCTAACCTAACAAGGTCCACAACTACTACCTTATTACCACACACACAAGGTACAGGGATAAAGAATAATGGACATAAAATATATGAATGAGTGGTGTACAAACGGCATGCAAGTGCAGTAGATGGTATAGAGTACGTATATAATATGAGATGAGTTAACGTAGGTATGTAAACATTAAAGTGGCATAGTTTAAAGTGGCTAGTGCGTACATGTATTACATAAAGATGGCAAATGCAGTTAATGATATAGATTACAGTACTAATGACATATGAGATGGTAATGTAGGGTATTAAACATTATATTAAGTGGCATGGTTTTAAAGTAGGCTAGTGGTACATGTACAAATTTCCATATCAATTTCCACATTTTTAAAGTGGCTGAGGTTGGTCAGTATGTTGGCAGGCCGACTAAATGTTAGTGGTGGCTTGTTTAAACAGTCTGATTGCCTTGAGATAGAAGCTGTTTTTCAGTCTCTCGGTCCCTGCTTTTTAGATGCAAACTGTAACTGACCGCTCGCCTTCTGGATGAATATAGCGGGGTGAACAGGCAGGTGGCTTGGGTGGATTGTTGTTCCTTGATGATGCTTAATTGCCTGTCCTGTGACATCGGAAGTGGGTTAGGTGTCCTGGAGGGCAGAGGTAGTTTGCCCCCGGTGATATGACATAGCGTTCTGCAGACCAGTCACTACCCTCTGGAGAGCCCTTACGGTTGTGGGCGGATTGCAGTGCCGTACCAGGCGGGATACAGCCCAAGCAGGATGCTCTCTGATATGTGTGCATTCCGTAGGAAGTTGTGAGATGCTTTTTGGTAACAAGCCGAAGTTTCTTCAGCCTCCTGCAAGGTTGTGAAGAGAGGCGCTGCTGCCGCCTTCTTCACAAACGCTGTTTGCTGGGTCGGAGAGATCCAATTCGGTGTCCGTGATGTGTACACCGAGAACTTATAAATTTCCACCTATCTCCACTACTGACCCGTCATCGTGGAATAGGGGGTGGCTCCCTCTGCGGTTTCCTGAAAGTCCACAATCATTCTCTTTGATTGGTTGACGTTGAGTGTGGAGGTTATTTTTCCCTGACACCACACTCCGAGGGCCCTCACCTCCTCCCTGTAGGCCGTCTCGCGTTGTTTAATCAGCCTACCACTGTAGTGTCCATCGCGCAAAACTTGACTGATGTGAGTTGGAGGCAGCTGCATGGCCACGCAGTCGTGGGGAAGCAGGGAGTACAAGGGAGAGGGGCTCAGAACGCACCGCTTGTGGGGGGCCCCAGTGTTGAGAGATCAGCGGGGTGGAGATGTTGTTACCACCCTCACCACCTGGGGCGGCCCGTCGAGAAGTCCAGGACCCAGTTGCACAGGCGGGGCGAGACCCAGGTCTCGGAGCTTAGATGACGAGTTTGGAGGTACTATGGTGTTAAATGGCTGAGCGGAATCGATGAACAGCATTCTCACATGGGTATTCCTCTTGTCCAGATGGGTTAGGCAGTGTGCAGTGTGGTTCGCTTGCGTCGTCTGTGGACCTATTGGGTCGGTAAGCAAATTGAGTGGGTCTAGTGTGTCGGTAGGGTGAGGTGATATGGTCCTTTGACTAGTCTCTCAAAGCACTTCATGATGACGGAAGTGAGTGCTACGGGCGGTAGTCGTTTAGACTCAGGTTACCTTAGCTTTCTTGGGAACAGGAACAAATTGGTGGCCCTCTTGAAGCATGTGGAACAGGCAGACTGGGATAAGATTGATTGGAATATGTCCGTAAACACACCAGCCAGCTGGTCTAGCGCATGCTCTGAGGACGCGGCTGGGAATGCCGTCCTGGGCCTGCAGCCTTGCGAGGGTTGACACGTTTAAATTGTTTTACTCACCCGGCTGCATGTAAGGAGAGCCCGCAGGTTTTGGTAGGGGCCTGTCAGTGGCACTGTATTGTCCTCAAAGCGGGCAAAAAAGTTGTTTAGCCTGTCTGTTGGAGCAAGACATCCCGTCCGCGACGGGACTGGTTTCTTTTTGTAATCCGTGATTGACTGTAGACCCTGCCACATACCCTGTGTCTGAGCTGTTGAATTGCGACATCGACTTGTGTCTCTGTACTGGGACTTAGCCTGTTTGATTGCCTTGCGGAGAAATAGCTACACTGTTTGTATTCGGTCATTCTTCCGGTCACCCTTGCCCTGGTTAAAAGCAGTGGTTCGCGCGTTTCAGTTTCACGCGAATGCTGCCGTCAATCCACGGTTTCTGGTTTGGGAATGTTTTAATCGTTGCTGTGGGTACGACATCGTCAATGCACTTCCTAATGAACCGCTCACGAGATCAGCATATTCGTCAATATTTGTTGTTGGACGCAAATGCGGAACATATTCCAATCCGCGTGATCGAAGCAGTCTTAAGCATGGATTTCAGATGGTCGGACCAGCGTTGAACGACCTGAGTGCGGGAGCTTGTTGTTTTAGTTTCTGTTTGTAGGCTGGAATCAACAAAATGAGAGTCGTGGTCAGCTTTCCGAAAAAAAAAAAAGGGTTTTTCCAGCCCTGGGTAGCACAATCGATATGCTGATAGAATTTAGGGAGTTTTGTTTTTAGATTAGCCTTGTTAAAATCCCCAGCCGATGAATGCAGCCTCAGGGTGTGTGGTGTTCCAGTTTACAAAGAGTCAGATAAAGTTCGTTCAGGGCCATCGATGTGTCTGCTTGGGGGGAATATATACGGCTGTGATTATGATTGAAGAGAATCCCTTGGTAGATAATGCGGTCGACATTTGATTGTGAGGAGTTCTAGATCAGTGAACAGAAGAACTTGAGTTCCTGTGTGTTGTAGATTGATCACACCACGTCTCGTTAATCATAAGGCATACCCCCCGCCCCTCTCTCTTACCAGAAAGATGTTTGTTTCTGTCGGCGACGATGGCATGAAAGACCAGCTGGCTGCACGCGACTCCGTTAGCGTCTCGTGAGTTAGCCATGTTTCCGTGAAGCAGAGCACGTTTGCAACCCTGATGTCTCTCTGGAATGCTACCCGGGCTCGGATTCATCAACCTTATTGTCAAGAGACTGGACATTGCGCAGTAGTATGCTAGGGAGTGGAGCGCGATGTGCCCGTCTCCGAAGCCTGACCACGAGACGCGCCTCGTTTGCCCCTTTTACGGCGTCGCACAGGGTCGCCGCTGGGATCAGATCCATTGTATTGGGTGGAAGGCAAAACACTGGATCCGTTTCGGGAAAGTCATATTCCTGGTAGGAACGATGATGAGTTGACGTTAATCGTATATTCAGTAGTTCCTCCCGACTGTATGTAATGAAACCTAAGATTACCTGGGGTACCGATGTAAGAAAACACATAAAAAAACTAAATACTGCATATTTTCCAAGGAACGCGAAGCGGCGGCCATTCTCTTTTCGGCTATTCGGTATGCTCAAGGGAGAAGCCCTCGCAAAGAGCTGTCAGAACTGGAATAGTATATGTTACCTAGCTAGTAACTAGTGTTTATGGTACCTAGCTAGTAGCTACAGTGTTTATGGTACCTAGCTAGTACCTACAGTGTTTATGGTACCTAGCTAGTAGCTACAGTGTATGGTACCTAGCTAGTAGCTACAGTGTTTATGGTACCTAGCTAGTACCTACAGTTTATGGTACCTAGCTAGATCTACAGTGTTTATGGTACCTAGCTAGTACCTACCAGTGTTATGGTACCTAGCTAGTAACTAGTGTTTATGGTACCTAGCTAGTATCACAGTGTTTTATGGTACCTAGCTAGTATCTACAGTGTTTATGGTACCTAGCTAGTACCTACAGTGTTTATGGTACCTACTAGTAGCTACAGTGTTTATGGTACCTAGCTAGTAGCTACAGTGTTATGCTACCTAGCTAGTAACTAGTGTTTATTGGTACCTAGCTAGTAGCTACAGTGTTTATGGTACCTAGCTAGTAGCTACAGTGTTTATTGTACCTAGCTAGTAACTAGTGTTTATGGTACCTAGCTAGTAGCTAGTGTTTATGGTACCTAAGCTAGTAGCTACAGTGTTTATGGTACCTAGCTAGTAGCTACAGTGTTTATTGTACCTAGCTAGTATACTGTTTTATGACCTAGCTAGAAACTACAGTGTTTATGGTACCTAGCTAGTAGCTACAGTGTGCATGGTACCTAGCTAGTAACTACAGGTTATGGTACCTAGCTAGTAACTACAGTGTTTATACTACCTAGCTAGTAGATAGACTGTTTAGGTACCTAGCTAGTAGCTACAGTGTTTATGGTACCTAGCTAGTAGCTACAAGGTTTATTGTACCTAGCTAGTAGCTACAATGTTTATTGTACCTAGTAGAAACTACAGTGTTTATGGTACCTGGCTTGTATAATACAGTATTTGTGGTAACTAGCTAGTAGCAACAGTGTTTATGGTACCTTGCTAGTAGCTATAGAGTTTCTGTAACAGCTTGTAGCTACAGTGTTTATGGTACATATGTAAAAGCTACATGTTATGCTAGCTAGCTAGTAGCTACAGTGTTTATGCTAGCTAGCTAGTAGCTACAGTGTTTATGGTAAGACTAGTAGCAAAATGGTACCTAGTTAGTAGCTACAGTTGTTATGTAACAACTTGTAGCTACAGTGTTTTATGGTACATATATAGAAGCTACAGTGTTTATGGTACCTAGCTAGTAGCTACAGTGTTTATGGTAAACTAGCTAGTAGCAAAATGGTACCTAGCTAGTATTTACAGTGTTTATGTAACAGCTTGTATCTACAGGTGTTTAGGTACATATCTAGAAACTACAGTCTTTATGGTACCTAGCTAGTAGCTACAGAGTTTATGATACCTAGCTAGTAGCTACAGGTTTATGGTACAATAGTAGCTACAGTGTTTATGGTAAAGCTAGAGCTACAGTGTTTAATGCAACAGCTAGTAGCTACGGTGTTTATGGTACCTAGCTAGTAACTTGAGTGTTTATGGTAACTAGCTAGTAGCTACAGTGTGGATGGTACCTAGCTAGTATCTACAGAGTTTATGGTACCTAGCTAGTAAACAGGTTTATGGAACTAGCTAGTAGCTACAGTGTGATGGTACCTAGCTAGTATCTACATAGTTTATGGTACCTAGCTAGTAACTACAGTGTTTATGGTAACTATTTAGAATCTACAGTGCTCATCGTAGCTAGCTCGTACTACAGTGTTTATGGTACAGCTAGTAGCTACAGTGTTTATGCTACCTAGCTTGTAGCTACAGTGTTTGTGGTATATAGCTTGTGCTACACAGTCATATACTTTAGTAGCTACGGTGTTTATGGTACCTAGCTAGTAACTACAATATGTATGGTACCTAGCTAGTAGCTACAGTGTGCATGGTGCCTAGCTTGTAGCTATAGTGTTTATGGTACAGCTAGTATCTACAGTGTTTATGGTACCTAGCTAGTAGCTACAGTGTTTTCTTGTACTTAGCTAGTAGCTACGGTGTTTATGATACACCTAGTATCTACAGTGTTTATGTACAGCTAGTAGCTACAGTGTTTATGGTACAGCTAGTATCTACAGTGTTATTGGTACAGCTAGTAGCTACAGTGTTTGACAGATGTAATCTACAGAGTAGTGTGATCTGGAGATCATGAAGGTTACACAGTGAAACGACAATGCCACTGTATTTCTCTAATCATGCTGGTTGGCTTGTTTGGCTAGCGGGTTAACACAATGGTGCTTCTGAAGAAGAAGAAAAAATGGTATCATTTCCGCAACTCGTCAGGTTTACTCTCAAATAGTATGCCTCCAACTATATCCTTTTCCTCATATAATACTATATTATGACATGAGCCTTATGTATACAGACTTGTGGGCCTCCCAAGTGACACAGTCATCTCTGGCACTGCATCACAATGCTAGCTGCGCAACTAGAGATTTCTGGGTTCGAGTTCAGGCTCTGTCGCAGCCGGCCATGACCGGGAGACCCACGGGGTGGCGCGCAATTGGCCCAGCGTCGTCTGGGTTAGGGAGTTAGGGTTGTGTCACTTGGGAGGCCCCACAATTCTGTATACATAAGCTCATGTCAAATAAGTATAGTATTATATGAGGAAAAAGATATAGTTGGAGGCATACTATGAGAGTAAACCTGGACGAGTTGCGAAATGATACCATTTTTTTCTTCTTGCAGAAGCACCATTGTGTTAACCCGCTAGACCAAAGACAAGCCAACCAGCATGATTAGAGAAATACAGTGGGCGATTGTCGTCGTTCCAGCTGGTGTTAACCTTCATGATCTCCCAGGATCACACTACCTCTGTAGATTAACATCTGTCAAAACACATGTAGCTACTAGCTGGTACCAATAAACACTGTAATACTAGCTGTTACCATAAAACACACTGTAGCTACTAGCTGTACCATAAAACACTGAGATACTAGGTGTATCATTAAACACCGTAGCTACTAGCTTAAGTACAAAAAAACACTGTAGCACAGCTAGGGTACCAAGAAACACTAGATACTAAGCTGTTACCATAAACACTATAGCTACAAGCTAGGCACCATGCGAGCGCTGTAGCTGACTGCTGAGGTACCAGTACATATTGTAGTTACTACTAGTACCATAAACACCGTTAGCTACTAGAAGTTATAATGAAACTGTAGCTTAACAGCTATATACACAAACACTGTAGCTACAAGCTAGGTAGCATTAACACTGTTAGCTACTAGCATGTGACCATGAAACACGTGTAGCTACGAGGCTAGCTAACGATGAAGCACTGTAATTCTTAAAATAGTTACCATAAACACTGTAGTTACTAGCTAGGTACCATAAACATGTAGATACTAGCTACGGTACCATCCACACGTAGACTAGCTATTGTACCATAAAACCACTGTAGTACAGCTAGCGTACCATGAAACTTGAGATACAGCTAGTACATCCACACGTAGCTATAGCTAGTTACCTAAACACTCAAGTTACTAAGCTTACCATAAACCCGTAGCTACTAAGCTCGTGCATAAACACTGACTCTAGCTTTACCATAAACACTGTAGCTTACTAATTGTACCATTAAAACACTTAGCTACTAGTAGGTATCATAAAACTCTGTAGCTACTAGCTAGGTACCATAAAGACTGTAGGTTCTAGATATGTCCATAACACTGTAGATACAAGCTGTTACATAAACACTGTAAAAACTAGCTAGGTACCATTTTGCTACTAGCTAGTACCATAAACACTGTAGCTACTAGCTAAGTACCATAAACACTGTAGCTTCTATATTATGTACCATAAACACTGTAGCTACAAGTTGTTACATAAACACTGTAGCTACTAACTAGGTACCATTTTGCTACTAGCTCTTACCATAAACACTGTAGCTACTAGCTAGGCTAGCATAGAACGACACGTAGCTACTAGCTAGCTAGCATAAACACTGTAGCTTTTACATATGTACCATAAACACTGTAGCTACAAGCTGTTACAGAAGACTCTATAGCTACTAGCAAGGTACCATAAACACTGTTGCTACTAGCTAGTTAAACCACAAATACTGTAATACAAGCCAGGTACCATAAACCAATGTAGTTCTAGCTAGGTACAATAAACATTGTAGCTACTAGCTAGGTACAATAAACCTTGTAGCTACTAGCTAGGTACCATAAAACACTGTAGCTACTAGCTAGGTACCATAAACAGTCTATCTACTAGCTAGGTAGTATAAACACTGTAGTTACTAGCTAGGTACCATAAACACTGTAGTTACTAGCAGGTACCATGCACACTGAGCTACTAGCTAGGTACCATAAACACTGTAGTTACTAGCAGGTACATAAACACTGTAGCTACTAGCTAGTAAAATAAACACTGTAGCTATAGCTAGGTACCATAAACACTGTAGCTACTAGCTAGGTACCATAAACACTAGCACTAGCTAGGTACCATAAACACTAGGTACTAGCTAGGTACAAATAAAACACTGTAGCTACTAGCTAGGTACCATAAACACTGTAGTAACTAGCTAGGTACCATAAACACTAGTTACTAGCTAGGTAGCATAAACACTGTAGCTACTAGCTAGTACCATAAAACTGTAGCTACTAGCAGGTACCATAAACACTGTAGGTACTAGCTAGGTACCATAAACACTGTAGATACTAGCTAGGTACCATTAAACACTGTAGATACTAGCTAGTACCATAAACACTAGTTACTAGCTAGACCATACACTGTATACTAGAGTACATAAACACTGTAGATACTAGCTAGGTACCATAAACACTGTTAGGTACTAGCTAGGTACCATAAACACTGTAGACACTAGCTAGTACAAAAACACTGTAGTACTAGCGGTACCAAACACGTGAGTACTAGCTAGGTACATAAACACTGTAGCTACTAGCAGTACCATAACACTAGTTACTAGCTAGGTAACATATACTATTCCAGTTCTGACAGCTCTTTGCGAGGGTTCTCCCTTGAGCAACCGAATAGCCGAAAAAGAGATGGCCGCCTCGCTTCGCGTTCCTTGGAAAATATGCAGTATTTAGTTTTTTATGTGTTATTTCTTACATCGGTACCCCAGGTAATCTTAGGTTTCATTACATACAGTCGGGAGGAACTACTGAATATACGATTAACGTCAACTCATCACTGTTCCTACCAGGAATATGACTTTCCCGAAACGGATCCAGTGTTTTGCCTTCCACCCAATACAATGGATCTGATCCCAGCCGGCGACCCCTGTGCGACGCCGTAAAAGGGGCAAACGAGGCGGTCTCGTGGTCAGCTTCGGAGACGGGCACATCGCGCTCACTCCCTAGCATACTACTCGCCAATGTCCAGTCTCTTGACAATAAGGTTGATGAAAATCCGAGCACGGTAGCATTCCAGAGAGACATCAGGGATTGCAACGTGCTCTGCTTCACGGAAACATGGCTAACTCAAGAGACGCTAACGGAGTCGGTGCAGCCAGCTGGTTTCTTCATGCATCGCGCCGACAGAAACAAACATCTTTCTGGTAAGAAGAGGGGCGGGGGTATTGCCTTATGATTAACGAGACGTGGTGTGATCATCATAACAACACACAGGAACTCAAGTCATTCTGTTCACCTGATTAGAACTCCTCACAATCAAATGTCGACCGCATTATCTACCAAGGGAATTCTCTTCAATCATAATCACAGCCGTATATATTCCCCCCCAAGCAGACACATCGATGGCCCTGAACGAACTTTATCTGACTCTTTGTAAACTGGAAACCACACACCCTGAGGCTGCATTCATCGTAGCTGGGGATTTTAACAAGGCTAATCTAAAAACAAAACTCCCTAAATTCTATCAGCATATCGATTGTGCTACCAGGGCTGGAAAAAACCCTTTTTTTTTTTCGGAAAAGCTGACCACGACTCCATTTTGTTGATTCCAGCCTACAAACAGAAACTAAAACAACAAGCTCCCGCACTCAGGTCTGTTCAACGCTGGTCCGACCAATCTGAATACCATGCTTCAAGACTGCTTCGATCACGCGGATTGGAATATGTTCCGCATTGCGTCCAACAACAATATTGACGAATATGCTGATTCGGTGAGCGAGTTCATTAGGAAGTGCATTGACGATGTCGTACCCACAGCAACGATTAAAACATTCCCAAACCAAGAAACCGTGGATTGACGGCAGCATTCGCGTGAAACTGAAAGCGCGAACACTGCTTTTAACCAGGGCAAGGTGACCGGAAGCATGACCGAATACAAACAGTGAGCTATTCTCTCCGCAAGGCAATCAAACAGGCTAAGTCCCAGTACAGAGACAAAATCGAGTCGCAATTCAACAGCTCAGACACAAGAGGTATGTGGCAGGGTCTACAGTCAATCACGGATTACAAAAAGAAAACCAGCCCCGTCGCGGACCAGGATGTCTTGCTCCCAGACAGGCTAAACAACTTTTTTGCCCGCTTTGAGGACAATACAGTGCCACTGACACGGCCCCCTACCAAAACCTGCGGGCTCTCCTTCACTGCAGCCGAGGTGAGTAAAACATTTAAACGTGTCAACCCTCGCAAGGCTGCAGGCCCAGACGGCATTCCCAGCCGCGTCCTCAGAGCATGCGCAGACCAGCTGGCTGGTGTGTTTACGGACATATTCAATCAATCCTTATCCCAGTCTGCTGTCCCACATGCTTCAAGAGGGCCACCATTGTTCCTGTTCCCAAGAAAGCTAAGGTAACTGAGCTAAACGACTACCGCCCCGTAGCACTCACTTCCGTCATCATGAAATGGCTTTGAGAGACTAGTCAAGGACCATATCACCTCCACCCTACCGGACACCCTAGACCCACTCCAATTTGCTTACCGACCCAATAGGTCCACAGACGACGCAATCGCAACCACACTGCACACTGCCCTAACCCATCTGGACAAGAGGAATACCCATGTGAGAATGCTGTTCATCGATTACAGCTCAGCATTTAACACCATAGTACCCTCCAAACTCGTCATCAAGCTCGAGACCCTGGGTCTCGACCCCGCCCTGTGCAACTGGGTCCTGGACTTCCTGACGGGCCGCCCCCAGGTGGTGAGGGTAGGTAACAACATCTCCACCCCGCTGATCCTCAACACTGGGGCCCCACAAGGGTGCGTTCTGAGCCCTCTCCTGTACTCCCTGTCACCCACGACTGCGTGGCCATGCACGCCTCCAACTCAATCATCAAGTTTGCGGATGACACTACAGTGGTAGGCTTGATTACCAACAACGACGAGACGGCCTACAGGGAGGAGGTGAGGGCCCTCGGAGTGTGGTGTCAGGAAAATAACCTCACACTCAACGTCAACAAAACAAAGGAGATGATTGTGGACTTCAGGAAACAGCAGAGGGAGCACCCCCCCTACCACATTGACGGGTCAGTAGTGGAGAAGGTGGAAAGTTTTAAGTTCCTCGGTGACACATCACGGACAAACTGAATTGGTCCACCCACACAGACACGTTGTGAAGAAGGCGCAGCAGCGCCTCTTCAACCTCAGGAGGCTGAAAGAATTCGGCTTGTCACCAAAAGCACTCACAAACCTACAGATGCACAATCGAGAGCATCCTGTCGGCTGTATCACCGCCTGGTACGGCAACTGCTCCGCCCACAACCGTAAGGCTCTCCAGAGGGTAGTGAGGTCTGCAGAACGCATCACCGGGGGCAAACTACCTGCCCTCCAGGACACCTACACCACCCGATGTCACAGGAAGGCCATAAAGATCATCAAGGACAACAACCACCCAAGCCACTGCCTGTTCACCCCGCTATCATCCAGAAGGCGAGTCAGTACAGGTGCATCAAAGCAGGGACCGAGAGACTGAAAAACAGCTTCTATCTCAAGGCCATCAGACTGTTAAACAGCCACCACTAACATTTAGCGGCCGCTGCAACATACTGACTCAACTCCAGCCACTTTAAAAATGGGAATTGATGGAAATTATGTAAAAATGTACCACTAGCCACTTTAAACAATGCCACTTAATATAATGTTACATACCCTACATTACCCATCTCAATGAATACTGTACTCATTATCACTACTGCATCTTGCCATCTTTATGTAATACATGTACCACTAGCCACTTTAAACTATGCACTTTATGTTTACATACCCTACAGTACTCATCTCATATGTATATACCGTACTCTATACCATCTACTGCATCTTGCCATGCCGTTCTGTACCACCACTCATTCATATATCTTTATGTACATATTCTTATCCCTTTACACTTGTGTGTGTGATAAGGTAGTAGTTGTGGAATGTTAGGTTAGATTACTTGTTGGTTATTACTGCATTGTCGGAACTAGAAGCACAACATTTCGCTACACTCGCATTAACATCTCGTAACCATGTGTATGTGACTAATAAAATTTGATTTGATTTGATACACAGCACTGTGGGAGTTGCACTTTCAGGCATTTATGCCCCCACCAACACACACACACACACACACACACACACACACCACACACACACACCCTTGCTATAAAATATTGCAGTTTAGTAACTACAGTCGACTGTGTGGTTTTGGACGCAGTCATCTCAAAATAACTGCCGTTTTACTGCAGCTTTAAAATGAATGCAGTAAAAAAACTGTGGTTTTTGGACGCAGTATTTGCAGCCTACTGCAATATCTTTACGTAAAGGCGCACACACCACACACACACACACACACACACACACACACACACACCACCACAACACACACACACACACCACACACACACACACACACACCTTTCAGGCAGTATCCATTACCCTGCCCCTCTTCACACTCTTTTTGTTAGTTTACAGCAGTGTATTTGGACCAGGCAAGTTTACATGGTGTGTATTTGGACCAGGCTTGTCTTTCACACCTTAGCCCCTGTTCACCAGCTGTCAGGCCGAGAGAATGAGGCTTCTTTTTCTACACCTCTCTGTCCCAGTGTCGGGGGTCAATGCCATTTTAATTCAGTTAATTCAGGAAGTAAACTGAAATGCAAATTTCCCGAATTGAAAAGCAACAACTTATTGAAATGGAATTGACCCCTGATCTCTCACATCCTCCAACTGAATTTCATATTTAAATTGAAAAGCCCTGTTTACTTCCTGAATTTAATGGAATTGACCCCAACCCTGCTCTCTCCCTCCACCCATGTCAGCAAATAGCCCAGTGGTCTTCTCCTACACGCCAGTTGAATCAACATTGATCACACGTTTTTTTTTGTTGCAACAAACAAAGATCCACTCTCCGATCGAAAGGTTGTGAAAGCAGCCTAATTAAAGGTAAGTGGTGGAGCAATGTTGTGTGTGGGTCCGACTTCATCTCGTCGTTTTCTGAACGGAAAATGTAACTTGATTATGTTTTATCAAAGTCGAAAAATCATTGAGTGTGTTAGTATTCCTTATGTAGTATTGTGGTATAATGGTGTAGTATTCATCTGGAGAAGATTTACTTCCACTGTTCTACATATAGTAACAACTAGTAGAGTAATCTATTATGGACCAAAGCACGTAAAATAAACGATAGTAGCGTTCTTCAACAGACGTGGGATACACCAACTAAATAGGAACTCAATAATAAATAATAAATAATTTTAATAACAATTTGATTTTCAGAAAAGGAGAGGACATTTGGCCCCATAGACTTGCCAAAACTGTCTGTGACCCTCAGTTTAGAGGGGTGGAGACTTGCCTAGTCTCTTTAGTATATTTTCTAGAACGTCTCACCCCAGAACTTAATCGAGCTTCTGACTCAATGTGACATGCATAGAGATGGACATGCATAGAGTTGGCACAGATGCCTTGTTTGCTAAGTTACCATATTGTAGATTTGACTCAGTTACTCTTTTTTTGGTGTGTGTGGGCATCATTACATTAGCACACGATCACATTATCACATTAGCACACTATTACATTACACATTATCAGATTAGCACATGATCATATTAACACATTAGCACATTATGACATCATCCATTAGCACATGATCACATGATCACATGAACACATACCACATGATCACATTATTACATTATCACATTAACACATTAACACATTAGCACATTAGCACCGTATACATGATCACAATTCTATCTCCATTACTATCTCCATTACTAATGAAGTAACACTGATGTACCCAGGTTGAGACGGATGCAACTATGTTTACCAGTAGAGGAACAAACTGCCTCTATTAGGAAGAGCAGTGTAAGAGTCTCACATTTCCCAGACTCTCTCTCTCTCTCTCTCTCTTTGTATCCACTCATCCACATCTTCTACAAGCAACATCATCTCTGCTTCGAGCCAAATCAATGAGCAGTATAACAGCAATTAGTTACACCAGTATACTCCCTCATATGTTTGCGTCCCAAATGGCACCCTTTTCCCTTATTATAGTGCACTACATTTGATCACAGCTCTGGTCAAAAGTAGTGCACTAAATAGGGAAAAATGGCCCCATTTGGGACGCACCCAACACTTTCTAAACACGAAACGATAACACCTCGGGAGAATTAAATGGGAACTCTTCCATATAGAAACGGTAAAAGTACATTCAACCCTCCAAGGAGCAAAGTGAAAGGCTTAATTGTACGCTAGGCATGGTTGTGATTTGTGCCTGAAGAGGAGTAGCACTGCAATATTTGGCAGAATCGTAAATCAGCTTGCGATTCTGGATTGCGGGGAGAGGGATTGGCATAGTCCTAGGGATGTATTCCAAATGGCACCCTTTCCCCTTTATAGTGCACTACATTTGATCACAGCCCTGGTAAAAGTACACATGAATAGGGTGCCATTTGGGATGCACCCTTGGATTGGTGTAGTCCTAGCTCGATCCACAGTGGCTTAGCCTACCATTATCCCCTTTACTGTGTTTTTCCCTGCCATACGTGTTTTAATAGGCCCATAATAAAGTAATTCAGAGCCATGTGGAGGTCATGCAAATAACAATACCTTATAGGAAAGGACATGATCTTCCAAATTGAACAAACCCTTTTATGAGGATACAGATGCCTTGCCGTGTTGATTTATAATACTGTTATAGATTTTATTATATTTAATTGAATTGATGCGTTTACAGCAATCAATTTCAAACGGTAATTGCCCTTCTAAAGACTTTCATATACGTGGGAGTCGTTGTGTAAGGATGATCAATAAGAGAACCTGATGGATCCCAGGAAGACAGTAAGGAAA
>NC_036851.1:50051825-50068826 GCF_002910315.2 Salvelinus sp. IW2-2015
GTGGTGGCCACCAGTGTGAGGATCAGCGGGTGGAGATGTTTGTACCTACCCTCACCACCTGGGGGCGGCCCGTCAGGAAGTCCAGGACCCAGTTGCACAGGGCGGGTCGAGACCCAGGGTCTCGAGCTTGATGACGAGTTTGGAGGGTACTATGGTGTTAAATGCTGAGCTGTAATCGATGAACAGCATTCTCACATGGGTATTCCTCTTGTCCAGATGGGTTAGGGCAGTGTGCAGTGTGGTTGCGATTGCGTCGTCTGTGGACCTATTGGGTCGGTAAGCAAATTGGAGTGGGTCTAGGGTGTCCGGTAGGGTGGAGGTGATATGGTCCTTGACTAGTCTCTCAAAGCACTTCATGATGACGGAAGTGAGTGCTACGGGGCGGTAGTCGTTTA
Organism: Salvelinus sp. IW2-2015; assembly: GCF_002910315.2. Taxonomy (NCBI): domain Eukaryota; kingdom Metazoa; phylum Chordata; class Actinopteri; order Salmoniformes; family Salmonidae; genus Salvelinus; species Salvelinus sp. IW2-2015. The sequence continues at coordinate 50,052,221 of NC_036851.1, forward strand.
GCTCAGTTACCTTAGCTTTCTTGGAACAGGAACAATGGTGGCCCTCTTGAAGCATGTGGGAACAGCAGACTGGGATAAGGATTGATTGAATATGTCCGTAAACACACCAGCCAGCTGGTCTGCGCATGCTCTGAGGACGCGGCTGGGAATGCCGTTCTGGCCTGCAGCCTTGCGAGGGTTGACACGTTTAAATGTTTTACTCACCTCGGCTGCAGTGAAGAGAGCCCGCAGGTTTTGGTAGGGGGCCGTGTCAGTGGCACTGTATTGTCCTCAAAGCGGGCAAAAAAGTTGTTTAGCCTGTCTGGGAGCAAGACATCCTGGTCCGCGACGGGGCTGGTTTTCTTTTTGTAATCCGTGATTGACTGTAGACCCTGCCACATACCTCTTGTGTCTGAGCTGTTGAATTGCGACTCGATTTTGTCTCTGTACTGGGACTTAGCCTGTTTGATTGCCTTGCGGAGAGAATAGCTACACTGTTTGTATTCGGTCATGCTTCCGGTCACCTTGCCCTGGTTAAAAGCAGTGGTTCGCGCTTTCAGTTTCACGCGAATGCTGCCGTCAATCCACGGTTTTCTGGTTTGGGAATGTTTTAATCGTTGCTGTGGTACGACATCGTCAATGCACTTCTAATGAACTCGCTCACCGAATCAGCATATTCGTCAATATTGTTGTTGGACGCAATGCGGAACATATTCCAATCCGCGTGATCGAAGCAGTCTTGAAGCATGGATTCAGATTGGTCGGACCAGCGTTGAACAGACCTGAGTGCGGGAGCTTGTTGTTTTAGTTTCTGTTTGTAGGCTGGAATCAACAAAATGGAGTCGTGGTCAGCTTTCCGAAAAAAAAAAAGGGTTTTTTCCAGCCCTGGTAGCACAATCGATATGCTGATAGAATTTAGGGAGTTTTGTTTTTAGATTAGGCTTGTTAAAATCCCCAGCTACGATGAATGCAGCCTCAGGGTGTGTGGTTTCCAGTTTACAAAGAGTCAGATAAAGTTCGTTCAGGGCCATCGATGTGTCTGCTTGGGGGGAATATATACGGCTGTGATTATGATTGAAGAGAATCCCTTGGTAGATAATGCGGTCGACATTTGATTGTGAGGAGTTCTAGATCAGGTGAACAGAATGACTTGAGTTCCTGTGTGTTGTTATGATGATCACACCACGTCTCGTTAATCATAAGGCATACCCCCCGCCCCTCTTCTTACCAGAAAGATGTTTGTTTCTGTCGGCGCGATGCATGAAGAAACCAGCTGGCTGCACCGACTCCGTTAGCGTCTCTTGAGTTAGCCATGTTTCCGTGAAGCAGAGCACGTTGCAATCCCTGATGTCTCTCTGGAATGCTACCCGTGCTCGGATTTCATCAACCTTATTGTCAAGAGACTGGACATTGGCGAGTAGTATGCTAGGGAGTGGAGCGCGATGTGCCCGTCTCCGAAGCCTGACCACGAGACCGCCTCGTTTGCCCCTTTTACGGCGTCGCACAGGGTCGCCGGCTGGGATCAGATCCATTGTATTGGGTGGAAGGCAAAACACTGGATCCGTTTCGGGAAAGTCATATTCCTGGTAGGAACGATGATGAGTTGACGTTAATCGTATATTCAGTAGTTCCTCCCGACTGTATGTAATGAAACCTAAGATTACCTGGGGTACCGATGTAAGAATAAACACATAAAAAAACTAAATACTGCATATTTTCCAAGGAACGCGAAGCGAGGCGGCCATCTCTTTTTCGGCTATTCGGTATGCTCAAGGGAGAAGCCCTCGCAAAGAGCTGTCAGAACTGGAATAGTATATGTTACCTAGCTAGTAACTAGTGTTTATGGTACCTAGCTAGTAGCTACAGTGTTTATGGTACCTAGCTAGTACCTACAGTGTTTATGGTACTACTAGTAGCTACAGTTTTATGTACCTAGCTAGTAGCTACAGTGTTTATGGTACCTAGTAGTCCTACAGTGTTTATGGTACCTAGCTAGTATCTACAGTGTTTATGTACCTAGCTAGTACTACAGTGTTTATTGGTACCTAGCTAGTAAAACTAGTGTTTATGGTACCTAGCTAGTATCTACAGTGTTTATGGTACCTAGCTAGTATCTACAGTGTTTATGGTACCTAGCTAGTACCTACAGTGTTTATGCTAGCTAGTAGCTACATGTTTATGGTACCTAGCTAGTAGCTACAGTGTTTTGCTACCTAGCTAGTAACTAGTGTTTATGGTACCTAGCTAGTAGCTACAGTGTTTATGGTACCTAGCTAGTAGCTACAGTGTTTATTGTACCTAGCTAGTAACTAGTGTTTATGGTACCTAGCTAGTAGCTAGTGTTTATGGTACCTAGCTAGTAGCTACAGTGTTTATGGTACCTAGCTAGTAGCTACAGTGTTTATTGTACCTAGCTAGTAGCTACAGTGTTTATTTGTACCTAGCTAGTAACTACAGTGTTTATGGTACCTAGCTAGTAGCTACAGTGTGCATGGTACCTAGCTAGTAACTACAGTGTTATGGTACCTAGCTAGTAACTACAGTGTTTATAACTACCTAGCTAGTAGATAGATAGCACTGTTTATGGTACCTAGCTAGTAGCTACAGTGTTTATGGTACCTAGCTAGTAGCTACAAGGTTTATTGTACCTAGCTAGTAGCTACAATGTTTATTGTACCTAGCTAGAAACTACAGTGTTTATGGTACCTGGCTTGTATATACAGTGTTTGTGGTAACTAGCTAGTAGCAACAGTGTTTATGGTACCTTGCTAGTAGCTATAGAGTTTCTGTAACAGCTTGTAGCTACAGTGTTTATGGTACATATGTAAAAGCTACAGTGTTTATGCTAGCTAGCTAGTAGCTACAGTGTTTATGCTAGCTAGCTAGTAGCTACAGTGTTTATGGTAAGAGCTAGTAGCAAAATGGTACCTAGTTAGTAGCTACAGTGTTTATGTAACAACTTGTAGCTACAGTGTTTATGGTACATATATAGAAGCTACAGTGTTTATGGTACCTAGCTAGTAGCTACAGTGTTTATGGTAACTAGCTAGTAGCAAAATGGTACCTAGCTAGTATTTACAGTGTTTATGTAACAGCTTGTATCTACAGTGTTTATGGTACATATCTAGAAACTACAGTCTTTATGGTACCTAGCTAGTAGCTACAGAGTTTATGATACCTAGCTAGTAGCTACAGTGTTTATGGTACAATTAGTAGCTACAGTGTTTATGGTAAAGCTAGGAGCTACAGTGTTTAATGCAACGAGCTAGTAGCTACGGTGTTTATGGTACCTAGCTAGTAACTTGAGTGTTTATGGTAACTAGCTAGTAGCTACAGTGTGGATGGTACCTAGCTAGTATCTACAGAGTTTATGGTACCTAGCTAGTAACTACAGTGTTTATGGTAACTAGCTAGTAGCTACAGTGTGGATGGTACCTAGCTAGTATCTACATAGTTTATGGTACCTAGCTAGTAACTACAGTGTTTATGGTAACTATTTAGAATCTACAGTGCTCATCGTAGCTAGCTCGTAGCTACAGTGTTTATGGTACAGCTAGTAGCTACAGTGTTTATGCTACCTAGCTTGTAGCTACAGTGTTTGTGGTATATAGCTTGTAGCTACAGTTTCATTATACTTCTAGTAGCTACGGTGTTTATGGTACCTAGCTAGTAACTACAATGTGTATGGTACCTAGCTAGTAGCTACAGTGTGCATGGTGCCTAGCTTGTAGCTATAGTGTTTATGGTACAGCTAGTATCTACAGTGTTTATGGTACCTAGCTAGTAGCTACAGTGTTTTCTTGTACTTAGCTAGTAGCTACGGTGTTTATGATACACCTAGTATCTACAGTGTTTATGGTACAGCTAGTAGCTACAGTGTTTATGGTACAGCTAGTATCTACAGTGTTTATGGTACAGCTAGTAGCTACAGTGTTTGACAGATGTTAATCTACAGAGTAGTGTGATCTGGAGATCATGAAGGTTACACAGTGAAACGACAATGCCACTGTATTTCTCTAATCATGCTGGTTGGCTTGTTTGGCTAGCGGGTTAACACAATGGTGCTTCTGAAGAAGAAGAAAAAATGGTATCATTTCCGCAACTCGTCAGGTTTACTCTCAAATAGTATGCCTCCAACTATATCCTTTTCCTCATATAATACTATATTATTGACATGAGCCTTATGTATACAGACTTGTGGGCCTCCCAAGTGACACAGTCATCTCTGGCACTGCATCACAATGCTAGCTGCGCAACTAGAGATTCTGGGTTCGAGTTCAGGCTCTGTCGCAGCCGGGCCATGACCGGGAGACCCACGGGGTGGCGCGCAATTGGCCCAGCGTCGTCTGGGTTAGGGGAGGGTTTGGCCGGCAAGGATGTCCTTGTCCCATCGAGTACTAGCGACTCCTGTGGCGGGACGGGCACAGTCAACGCTGACATGGTCGCCAGGTGTACGGTTTTCCCTCCGACACATTGGTGCGGTTGGCTTACGGGTTAAGTTGGCATTGTGTCAAGAAGCAGTGCGGCTTGGTTGGGTTTTGTTTCGGAGAACGCACGGCTCTCGACCTTTGCCTCTCCCGAGTCCGTACAGGAGTTGCAGCTATGAGACAAGAGCGTAACTACCAATTGGATACCACAAAATTTGGGAGAAAAAGGGGTAATAAAATTTWAAAAAWGAATACCGACTTGCGCCTTTCAATATTGCCATTGCAAAGTCCTAGTTCATTTGACGTGAACACTTACGTCACATTCGGCTAATATTGCAGCGCATTATCCCAGGCCAGCTGATATTTCATCAGGATCAGTTTGACACGCACTGCATTGCTTCCGACTGCTTATTCTCCCTAACACATTTGCAAGAGAAAGTGTTTCCGAAATGGCACCCTATTGCCTCTATAGTGCACTAACCTATGCAGGCCCTGATGAAAAGTAGTGCACTAACCTATGCAGGCCCTGATGAAAAGCAGTGCACTAACCTATGCAGGCCCTGAAGAAAAGTAGTGCACTAACCTATGCAGGCCTTCTGAAAAGTAGTGCACTATAGAGGGAACAGGGTTCCATTTCAGATGGATCCAAAGACTTACCAGCCAAGAGAGGCCAGGCACACTTCACGGTCACACCCTGTGTCACTTTTCTCCTCATCACCAAAGTGTTAGCAAAAGGAGAACAGTAAGGCTCAGGAAGGCGCTCTCTGCTCCAGCCATCTAGTTTGTGAGTGCGTGTGGACGTGTTCCTGTCTTTGCATGTGTGTTTGTGTTTCGCACACTGTTCCAGCCTGCTCCAGGCTGCTGTAGAGTGCATGTAGGATGTGTTAAGTGCACTGGGGTGGGTTGTGTCTGGTCCAACTCTCCCTGTCCATTACTAATAGATGAGGGAAAAGGCCTGGTGGTAAACCTTCAGTGTCCAAAACCACATTTAATGGACAGGTAGACAGACAGCAGGGAGAGTAGAATAGACCATTCCCTCCGCCTCTGCCTGATCTTCGCAAGTCATGGTCTATCACACACACGGACATGAGCAAGTGTACACGCACACGCACACGCACACACACACACACACACACACACACACACACACACACACACACACACACACACACACACACACACACACACACACACACACACACACACACACACGCAGGCACACACGCAGGCACACACTATTCCCTCTGTCTGACTTTGCAGGTCGTTGAGTATCACAGACAAACTTTGTAATGTTTACTCACCTTGTATCTTGTCAAGCTGCAGAGAGGAGTACACAGAGAGAGACAGACAAAGCACATGCAGTGTGTAGACTAGAGGTACTCTGTGTAAGAACAGACGCTGGAGTAGAGAAGCAGGTACGGGAAGTCAACATTTAATTTGGAAGGGACATGGAACAGGACAGGAACAGCGTCAGAACCGGGTAATACAAAGACACATGACAATTATTGCAGAAAACGGGAACAACCTAGGGAACAAACAGATATAGGGGAGGTAATGAAAACAGGTGATTGAGTCCAATGAATTGCTGATACGCGTGACAGGAGTGCGTAGTGCTGGGCAACGTAGACACCTGACAATCTGGCTGAGGCGTAAAACCCTGACGATCCGGCTGAGGCATGGCGTGGGATGGGCGCCTGCCAAGCCAACCGGGGCAAGGAAATCTCTCGAGCCAGCTAGGGTGTGGAAGCCCGACGAGCTAGCTGAGGCACCCCCGGTTCCATTGGTGGCGGCCTCCGGACCCAACGTCACCACCAACCGAAAAGCCAGCACTCCCCGATGCTTCATTTGGTGGCTTCAGCATTCTGTAAGAACCGACACTGGAGCAGAGAAGCAGCTACGGAGAGTGAGCATTTAATATTGCACAGACATGGAACAGGACAGGAACAGCGTCAGAACCGGGGGAACAAAACTACATTCAACAATTAATCCTAAAGCAACCTAGGGAACAAACAGATTTAGGGGAGGTAATGAAAACTGGTGATTGAGTCCAATGAATCGCTGATGCGCGTGATGAGGGAAACAGGTGTGTGTAATGATGGTGGCAGGAGTGCGTAGTGCTGTGCAGCCAGGGAGAGCGGGAGCAGGCGTGACACTCTGTCACTTTTCGTAAATCAGGAAGTATGGGAATTTATGGAATGCATGAATAGATCCTCATGAATATTCATCTCATCAAATGGTAGTGCAGGTAGAAGCCATGCGGTCAGTCATACTAACTCTTTGTTTGATTCATTTAACAACAGAGTTTAAATAAACTGCCCTATCGGCACCAGGGAATGCAGGTGGATTTTGTTTTGTAAGGTATTCCATAACTGTGGTGCCTTAAAACTGAAGGCGGATTCGCCAAACTTTGTGGGACCTCAAGAGTTAACCAACACTGTGAATGGGTTTTGTATCTCATGTTTTTATATTTCAACAGGGATGTGAGGTATGTTTGAAACTTGTGGAACAGAGCTTTGTAAACAAGTAGATGGCAATAAAGTAATTAATCTACCGTACTTCATGGAGGTCCAGCTGACCTTCTGATAGAGGATGCAGTGATAAGTACTGAAACTGTCACCTATAGTATAGTAGAGTGCACCAAAGGTTTGAGAGTAGTGGCTGCTGCATTCTGGGAAATGGTGTCACCATAGTCAAGAACTGGCAGGAAAGTTGACTGTACTGCTTCCTGCAGTTCATGGAGATGCAAGATCAATAAAAAATAAAAAATAAGAACACTTTAATTTTAGCTTTTTAACGACATACAGTTATGGTCGGAAATGTACATACACTTAGGTTGGAGTGATCTAACTATAGTTTTGGCAAGTCGGTTAGGACATCTACTTTGTGCATCTGCCAAGCAGCCGTCATAACGCTCAGGAAGGAGACGCATTCTGTCTCCTAGAGATGAACGTACTTTGGTGCGAAAAGTGCAAATCAATCCCAGAACAACAGCAAAGGACCTTTGTGAAGATGCTGGAGGAAACAGGTAAAAAAGTATCTATATCCACAGTAAAACGAGTCCTATATCAACATAACCTGAAAGGCAGCTCAGCAAGGAATAATCCACTGCTCCAAAACCGCCATAAAAAAGCCAGACTACGGTTTGCAACTGCACATGGGGACAAAGATTGTACTTTTTGGAGAAATGTCCTCTGGTCTGATGAAACAAAATTAGAACTGTTTGGTCATAATGACCATCGTTATGTTTGGAGAAAAAAGGAGGAGGCTTGCAAGCTGAAGAACACTATCCCAACCATGAAGCATGTGATGGCAGCAACATGTTGTGGGGGTGCTTTGCTGCAGGAGGGGACTGGTGCACTTCATAAAATAGATGGCATCATGAGGGAGGAAAATGATGTGGATATATTGAAGCAACATCTCAAGACATCAGTCAGGAAGTTAAAGCTTGGTCGCAAATGGGTCTTCCATATTGACAATGACCCCAAGCATACTTCCAAATTTGTGGCAAAATGGCTCAAAGACAACAAAGTAAAAGTATTGAGTGGCCATCACAAAGCCCTCACCTCAATCCTATAGAAAATGTGTAGGCAGAACTGAAAAAGCATGTGCGAGCAAGGAGGCCTACAAACCTGACTCAGTTTCACAAGCTCTGTCAGGAGGAATGGGCCAAAATTCATTGTGGGAACTTATTGTGGGAAGCTTGTGGAAGGCTACCCGAAACATTTGACCCAAGTTAAACAATTTAAAGGCAATGCTACCAAATACCAATTGAGTGTATGTAAACTTCTGACCCACTGGGAATGTGATGAAAGAAATAAAAGCTGAAACAAATCATTCTCTCTGCTATTATTCTGACATTTCACATTCTTTAAATAAAGCGGTGATCCTAACTGACCTAAGACAGGGAATTTTTACTAGGATTAAACGTCAGGAATTGTGAAAAACTGAGTTTAAATGTATTTGGCTAAGGTGTATGTAAACATCCTACTTCAACTGTATATTTAGTTTTGCCCACATTAAGTAGACGTTTTAAATCAACTAGGGCTTTCGCTTTCTGTAATGTAACAAAATCAGATTGCAGCTCTGACATAGTTTGGTGAAGAGTCGGTGCAATGGCATATTGTCTGCATACAGATTCATTCTACAGTATTTATTACATAGGCCAATATTATTTATATAAAGAGTAAAGAGAACAGGTCCCAAAATCAACCCCTGCGGTACACCTTTCGTAATATCAAAGAGGAAATTACACTTGACACCATCAGAAAGCACACAATGTGTCCTGTCTTAAAACTTCTTGGGACTGGGGGGCAGTATTGAGTAGCTTGGCTGAATACGGTGCCCAGAGTAAACTGCCTGCTACTCGGGCCCAAAAGCTAGAATATGCATATAATTAGTAGATTTGGATAAGAAACACTCTGAAGTTTCTAAAACTGTTTGAATGATGTCTGTGAGTGTAACATAACTCATATTGTAGGCAAAAACCTGAGAAATAATCCAACCAGGAAGTGGGAAATCTGAGGTTTGTAGGTTTTCAAGTCTTTGCCTATCCAATATACGGGGTCATATTGCACTTCCTAAGGCTTCCACTAGATGTCAAAAGTCTTTAGAACCTTGTTTCAGGCTTCTACTGTGAAGGAGGAGTGAATAAGAGCTGTTTGACTAGGGGGTCTGGCAGAATGCCATGAGCTCAGTCAGGCGCACGGCCGTGAGAGGGAGCTGCGTTCCTTTTCATTTCTAAAGACAAAGGAATTGTCCGGTTGAAACATTATTTAAGATTTATGATAAAAACATCCTAAAGATTGATTCTATATATCGTTTGACATGTTTCTACGAAGTGTAATATAACTTTTTAGATTTTTCGTCTGAACTAATTGCTCGCGCACTGTGCGTTTGGATTACTGGGCTAAACGCGCGAACAAAAAGGAGGTATTTTGGACATAAATTATGGACTTTATCGAACAAAACAAAAAAAATTGTGGAACTGGGATTCCTGGGAGTGCATTCCGATGAAGATCATCAAAGGTAAGTGAATAATTATAACGCTATTTCTGAGTTTTGTGACACCTCTCCTTCCTTTTTGAAATCTGACAGCGGTTGCATTAAGGAGATGTTTGTCTTTAATTGTGTGATTAACACTTGTATTTCTGTAATTTGATGTGGTTCTCTGCATTTTCACCGGATGTTTGTTTGAGACAATGCATTTCTGAACATAACATACCAATTTCAAATTAGGTTTTTGGACATAAAGATGAACTTTATCGAACAAAACACACATTTATTGTCTAACATGGAGTCCTGGGAGTGCCATCCGGTGAAGATCATCAAAGGTTAGTGATTAATTTTAACGCTATTTCTGAGTTTTGTGACACCTCTCCTTCTTTGGAAAGTGGTTGTATGTTTTTCCGTGACTAGGCGCTGACCTAACATAATCGCAAGGTGTGCTTTCGCCGTAAAGCCTTTTTGAAATCGGACACTGTGGCTGGATTAACGAGACGTTTATCTTTAAAATGGTGTATAATACTTTTATGTTTGAGGAATTTTTATGATGCAATTTCACTGGCTGCTCGCTAGCATCCCACATATCCCAGAGAGGAAGACTCTTTATTCACGCCTATTTCAGATAGTTTTTTGAATGAGTAGGTCGACGGTGCCGAAAACCTTCGCAAAAGTCTATAAATAAGGCACAATGTGTTTTATGATGTTAGCATTTCTATATCAAGCATGGTGGCTGAAACAGTGCTATGTTCAGGTCTGAAAGCAGACTGGTGCTCATTTAGAAGAGAATTGGAAGTTTAATAAAGATCTTAACTGGGAGTTTACCAGGGATTCTAATACCTCGGATAGGAAAGATAACTTGGAGATCGGGCCGTATATATCTTTGCCCACTTTCCAAATCTTAATAAGAGATAACAGCAGTAGCCATTGTCAAGTAAAAAAAATAAATGACAGGTTAAAGGTTCAACAATGAGTGGGGTAAAGAGAGCTGTAGTAATAAACCCATGTGGATTGCTTTACATCAATCTTTAGCAAGACACATAATACAGCATAGACATCAAATGGTTTAAATGTATATAAATGTAATGAGTATGGGTTTCACAAATGAGTATGGGTTTCACGGTCCTGCCCCTGATTTAGCTTTTATAACCAGAGATAGACTATCTATTTCAAACAGAAGTAGAATCTGTCATTCTAGCCTTAGCCCAAGCTACATTTCTTTCCTGTAATTTCTCAAATAATTCATTCATGAACCAGGGATTAGATTTGTATTTTATCCTTAGTCTTTTGTACGACACATGTTTATCTGCAACAGAGGGTTAAACAGGGAAATTAAACAATTAAGGGCCCGATCCGAGTCAGTGATAGTTGACATAACCCACCAGTCACTCAACCCCAGCTCAGACAGCGATGATGGTGTTTCTCTCTCTACTCTCCTCGACTCCCGCTCCTCCCTCTCTCACCTCCCTCCTCCTCCCTCCCTCCCTCCCTCCCCTCCCTCCCTCCCTCCCTCCCGTCCCTCCCTCCCTCCCTCCCTCCCTCTCCCTCTCTCTCTCCTCCTTCTCTCTCTCACAGCAATGGCAGCTATCCAGGTATTAAGAACAATATACCTAAACTTCAAAGGACTTTGAGAATAAGTAGTAAAATGTAGAACTCAAGAGTCGCAGACTCACTGCCCTCTGCATTAGTATGAAAATAGCAGCAGTAGGAATTAATTCCTAGCTAGGCTAGCCCGTTTTCTTTTGAATAAAATAAATAAATAGCTTGATTTTTAAAAAGAATGAAATTGCTCTCAGTAAATTATTGCTGGTAGTGATAATTAGTTACACTTCAAAGGCTCAATTTAGTAAAAAAATAAAAATAAAAAGGAAAGGATTTTAGACATGTTAAATTGATTGAATGGAGATCAAGACCTTGTGAATCTTCAAGGCTGCACAGATAATACGGTTGACATTGGAAAATAAGAGGGATGGAACATGAAGGGTTAAAGGAGTTGAGGAGGGAGGGACGGAGGAGGGAGGGAGGGAAATAAAGGGATCTGTTGTATTACTGCCAACCAATTGAATTTATCCTCATGTTCATCCATCCTCTTCTTTCCCTGCTCTCAGCAGCAACTGCCAAGCTGTCAGAAGCACAATGCAACAATGACACTGAGTCAGTTTGTAAGGAGGAGACAAACAGTATTTCACTTCAGCCTTCGCGCTGGCACCAGTGTCAGAAGCAAGCTGTGAGCTTCTGTTTTGAATAGAAATACTCCCCTTAAACTTTAAGGGATCTTTTCGGTGCCACAGGCCCATTTCTATGCATGGGGTGTCTGTACTCCTCGTTTATGTCACCACCTCTTATCTACTGTATTAGGTTGGGGCCATTCCATTTCAATTCAAAGGTTCCTCATTGCAAATGCATTGAGGATAATTGGAATTGGTATGTTAGGTACTTCCTGAATTGCACTTAACATTTTAAATTGAATTGACCCAACCCTGGTATTGACTCAATATACCTTACTTATTGACCCCAAAAAGACAATCTCTTATTATTGCCGATCAGAGGATGCGTTGATGCCTAAAATTATATGTAATTATCATCTATAACAGTCGTTCACAAATATTAGCTTTATACAGTCTGATCACTTTGTCTTTTCTAGCAGGTTTCTATTGATTCCTCAATAATCCAGTGTGTTTTGACTTATCAATATCAGTATAGTAATCTATAGAAAATCATGGGAAGAGAACATCATATAGGAGGAGAACATCATGAAGAGAAAAACATCACGAGAGGAGAACATCACAAGAGGGAGAACATCACGAAGAGGGGAACATCATGAAGAGGAGACACATCATGAGAAGAGAACATCACGAGGAGGAGAACATCACGAGGAGGAGAACATCACGAGGAGGAGAAGATCACGAAGAGGAGAACATCACCGAAGAAGAGAACATCAAGAAGCAGAAGAACATCTATGAGAAAAGAGAACGTCATAAAGAGAGAACATCACGAGGAGAACATCTTGAAGAGAACATATTGAAGAGAGAGAACATCATAAAGAGGAGAACATCACGAGGAGGAGTACATCACAAAGAAGAGAACATCATGAGAAAGAACATCATGAGAAGAGAACATCATGGGAAGCAAGACCCATATAAGGAGAGAGAACATCACGAGGAGGAGAACATCACGAGGAGGAGAACATAATGAGGAGGAGAACATAATGAGGAGGAGAACATCACAAAGAGGAGAACATCATGAGGATGAGAACATCAAAAGGAGGAGAACATCATGAGTAGGAGAACATCATGAAGAAGAGAACATCATGAAGAAGAGAACATCATGAAGAAGAGACCATTATAAGGAGGAGAACATCACAAGGAGGAGAACATCATGAAGAGGAGAACATAATGAGGATAACATCATGAAGAAGAGAACATCATGAGGATGAGAACATCACGAAGAGGAGAACAACACGAAGGGGAGAACATAATTTATCTTTACAAGTATTGTATGACGCACAGAGTAGCTTAACCACCTCCATGTGAGCTGAGTCCAGGAGAGTCCAATAATCGTGGATGCACGTGATGGGGGAAGGCAGGAGTGCGTAATGATGGTGTCAGGAGTGCGTAATGCTGGGGGGCCTAGCGCCTTTGAGCACCAGGGAGCAGGCGTGACAGTACACCCCCTCTCTAGGGGCGCCACCCGGCATCCCACCTGGTCGAGCCTGACGGGCCGGCCGAGGCACGGGCGCTGAACAAGCCGGCTGGGTATAAACTCCCGATGAACCGGCTGAGGCATGGCAGCGTGACGATCCGGCTGAGGCCCAACGTGGGATGGGTGCCTTCTGAGCCAACCGGGGCAGGAACCTCTCGAGCCAGCTAGGTCGTGACAGCCCAATGAGCTGGCTTAGGCACCCCCCGTTTCCATCGGAGACGGCCCCCGGGCCCAACGTCACCACCAACCGGAACACCAGCATCCGCGATGCTTCGTACGATGGCATCTTATTCTGGAACAGACAGGTAACAAAACAGGAATAGCATCAGCACACGGGTAAACAACGACAAACGACAATTAATGCTGAAGCAGGGAACAGAGCAGGGAACCAGACAGATATAAGGGAGGTAATGACAGGTCATGGAATCCAGGTGAGTACGTTAATTGCTGATGCGCGTGACGGGGGGGAAGGCAGGTGTGCGTACTGATGGTGGCAGGAGTGCGTAATGCTGGGGGCCTGGCGCCTTCGAGCGCCAGGGAGGGGGAGTGGGAGCAGGCGTGACAGAGAGGCTCCAGGGTCAAACTGTTTTTGTGTGTGTGTGTGTGTGTGTGTGTGTGTGTGTGTGTGTGTGTGTGTGTGTGTGTGTGTGTGGTGTGTGTGTGTGTGTGTGCGTGTGTGTGTGTGTGTTGTGTTGTGTGTGTGTGTGTTGTGTGTGTGTGTTGTGTGGTGTGTGCTGTGCCCTGCAACAAGATCTCACAGTCTCACATCAGAATTAGACGTTCATCCATGTTTCTCAAACGTCAAATTTTGAAGTTTTTCAAACGTCAAAATTCCACATCATCTTCCGATGGATGTCGAATACTGACTTGAATCGCGGGCAGGGTTGGGTGTAACGATTACATGTTACATGTAATGGATTACAAAGAAAACGGTAACTGTAATTCGGTTACGTTACCGTCAAAAATATTGTAATCCGACTACAGATACTTTGGGAAAAAACTAGATGATTACTTAGAGATAACATTTTAAATTCGAAAAAAAGTCAGAGACCACTATGATGAAACACCCAATGTGTTTGATGGATCATGGGAAAAGAGAAGGAATAGGCTATTTTAGGCTACAGTCCAAGTTATGTCTTCCAATGGTGTGACTGCCTGTCGGCATCCAAAGATTATCCAACTTGACTAAACGCTTGGAGGTAAGGATGACAGCAGTGGTGTAGTCTACGGCGATACGGATATCACTTATTATTGATATCTACATAGCGCATTGATGTCAATCACACTGCTGCTCTCTCATTTAGGTATTTGCGCCTTACGGATTGTGGATGTTGTGGACGGCTGTTCACAAAACTCAATATGTATTTGAACCCAATAATGATTCATTCAAGAAGTTTAAACTGCCTGTCAATTATTGTTTTTGAAACCAGTGGACAGCCAGCGAAAAATATGCTATGGCAACAGCCGTGTTAGTGCGAATCCAGCCATATGGAATAAAAGTGGGGCTTTTAACAAGCTTTTAATTCAAGCTTTTAACAAAAAAAAAATCCTTATGCCTAATAAACACGTGCTCAAACTCACACACATTTGACAGACTTAAAGGGGCAAACTGTAGTTATAATCCATTTTTGGACATATACATCCAATTTATATAAACAGTACCAGTCAAAAGTTTGGACAGCACCTACTCATGTCAAGGTTTTTTTTTTTTTTTTTACTATTTCCTACATTGTAGAATAATAACTAAGACATTAAAACTATGAAATAACACATATGGAATCATGTAGTAACCAAAAAAGGGTTAAACAAATCAAATATATATTTTATATTTGAGATTCTTCAAAGTATCCACACTTTGTCTTGATCACAGCTTTGCACACTCTTGGCAACATGTCTCAAGGTCAACAGTGAAGAAGTCAACAGTTCCTCTGTCCAGTGTCTGTGTTCTTTTGCCCATCTTAATCTTTTAATTTTATTGTCCAGTCCGAGATATGGATTTTCTTTGCAACTCTGCCTCTAGAAGGCCAGCATCCCGGAGTCGCCTCTTCACTGTTGACGTTGAGACTGGTGTTTTGCGGGTACTATATAATGAAGCTGCCAGTTGAGGACTTGTGAGGCGTCTGTTTCTCAAACTAGACACTCTAATGTATTTGTCCTCTTGCTCGGTTGTGCACCGGGGCCTCCCACTCCTCTTTCTATTCTGGTTAGAGCCAGTTTGTGCTGTTCTRTGAAGGGAGTAGAACACAGCGTTGTACTAGATCTTCAGTTTCTTAGCAAATTCTCGCATGGAATAGCCTTCATTTCTCAGAACAAGAAAAGACTGACTAGTTTCAGAAGAACGTTCTTTGTTTCTGGCCATTTTGAGCCTGTAATCGGATCTACAAATGCTGATGCTCCAGATACTCAACTAGTCTGAAGAAGGCCAGTTGTATTGCTTCTTTAATCAGTACAAACGTTTTCAGCTGTGCTAACGTAATTGCAAAAGGGTTTTCTAATGATCAATTAGCCTTTTAAAATGACATACTTGGATTAGCTAACACAACGTGCCATTGGAACACAGGAGTGATGGTTGCTGATAATGGGCCTCTGTACGCCTTATGTAGATATTCCATTAAAAATCATCTGTTTCCAGCTACAATAGTCATTTACAACATTAACAATGTCTACACTGTATTTCTGATCAATTTGGTGTTATTTTAATGGACAAAAAAATTGATTTTCTTTCAAAAACAAGGACATTTCTCAGTGGCCCCAAACTTTTGACTGGTAGTGTACATCCATTGATTCTTGAAGAATATAACTTAGAAATGCCTCATGAGCTTAGTTTAACTGTCACACTCCATGAGAACCCAAAATATAAGTTCTTTTTCTCCAATGTTTGTAGACATTGTAAATATAAACAAATATTGTATAGCTTCATAACATGGTTAAAACAATCATTTTGATATTATGGATGGTCAGTTCTTGCATCCATAGCTCTGTCCCTCAGCTGTTTACCGAAACAGAGGTGAGGCAATGGTTTAGTTATTGTTTCATCTGTGTATTTAAACAGCTGCATATTATCAAGATATCAAGGTGTCACCAACAAAAAGGTAAACAATAGGCCTGTAGTAAATGCAGCATATGGCATTAATTTTAAGATCAAGGGGTATAACATTTATTGGAAGGACTGGAATTCTGATAGACTGGTTTTTAATGTAAAGATATAATTTTTCGTATTATTATAAGTCGTAGAAAGCGATGGGTTAGAAGAAGCCTAGATAACCAACCCATGAAGTAACATTTAACATCCATATATTGCCAGCTATGTAAACTTTAACACATACATTTTTGTCTTCTCCTAACGCCTCTTAAGGGGAAAGTCATCTAAAAGTAACTGAATGTAATCAGATTACGTTACAGAGTTCTGGTAATCCAAAAGTTACGTTTCTGATTACAATTTTGGAAAGTAACCTACCCAACACTGACCACAGGTGACCTGGCTGGGGTGTGGAAGGGAG
>NC_036851.1:50069231-50073176 GCF_002910315.2 Salvelinus sp. IW2-2015
GAGAGCAGCGACAAACAGACGGACAGAGCGAGGTCAAGCGCCACTTTCGGCATTTGACAAACGCAGTCCTTCTTACATGTCCCAGCACATGACACACAACTCCATTTTCATCTTATATAATCACATGAACCCTATTATAATATATTCACCATCTTCTCCCCCAGCTCTGCTGCTAAACGCAGTCTCTCGAGCTAAATAATCAATTAACAGATATCAGTTAGAGATGGGAGGCGCTGAGCGCAGCAACCAATTCGCAGAGGATGCAGGTGTTCCTGGAAAAAGCATTAGCAGCTGGATGGTGGTCCGTTAACGGGGGCAGCTGTGAGAATCATCAGGGCAGCCAGGTATTCCAGCTCCTCGGACCCCGCTCGACGCCACACACAATACCGGGACGGGCAACCACCATCGTGAAGTAAGCCAGCAGGAGATCCATGTTTACTTCTCGCACGCTCGTCCGGCATCCGATATATCCTAACAATTTGCTCAGCTTGCCTGAGCAGAATGCTCTGTGGGTCCTCTGAGTCTGCACCAACGACACAACACACACACCAACACACACAACACACACACACACACACACACACACACCACTTTACACCACCAAACCACACACACACACCACACCACCCACGCAGCAAGCTGATAAGCGCTCTCTGCCTTCACCTCTCTGTCTGACCTTGGTGCTCCACACTAATAACTAGAGGGCTGAAGTTAAGGCCATAGGCAGATAAACACCGAGGGACTTTTGGGTCCTGAGCCAATTTTGGAACTGCGTTTTGGTTGTTGGTTGTCTTCTCAGCACTTCCCTGGTCAATTTATGTGTTAGTGATTAACAGGTTATGGTTAACTAGTGTTTTGTTTTTGCAAAAGCACCCATTTTTTTATCAAAAACAGACTGTTTATAACCATATAACATTAATTCCGTGTGAGATTAGACTAAACACATGCAAAAGATGTGAAGGAGATTTTATTTAAGATTGCTGAACGGATCCATCTCTACCCAGCGAAGGTCACCGGAATACAAGTCAATATTCGATGTCTACTCCATTGTCTGAAGGACGTCGGGCAGATGAGTGTTACCGACACTAGGGCAACAGTGAGCACTGTTACTTACGTAAGTTGGTCAGTTTTAACTAGCGGGCTGTTGTGACGGGATGCGTGGATGGGAATAAGCATCTGCCTATGATTCCAAAGGTGCGAGTTTAAATCCAGCAATATAATTTTGTTGTTGAGATTTTTTGTTTTAAGCCAATCCAAACCTTAACCGTTACCTTGACCATTCTGAGTTAATGCCCGTAACCTTAAATTTGAATAATGGCTAAACTTAAACACTTAGAAAAATGTTACGTTTCCAACAACTTTCGAAAATTTGACATTTGAGAAACATGGAGTACGTCTAATTCTGACGTGAGACTGTGGAGAGTTAGTTCTTCTACATTCAACCGTACTTTGACTATCTGTCAACATGAGGCCCTTTAACACGCGAGTTAATGTCGCACAAAATAGAATTACCTTATAATACATATTCAGCGTTTCATTTTAAAAAATCTGTACCTTTATCAAAATCTGCAGACTTTCTGGCCTTCGCATGGGCGCACAAAGCCTTCGTTCCTTGTCGCCAGTGTCGCAACCGGGGGGGGGCGGGGGGGGGGGCGGTTGTGAAACCTGTGACCGAGCCACAGCGGTGTTTGTCAGACCATGAGACATCCCGAAAATCGGTTTTCTCACAAAAACGTCTGTAGAGTCCAAACTGTTCGGCCTGCAAAAAAAAACTGACATGACCCCACTGTGGAAAGGGGAGACTCTCACAAACCAGTTTTGCTCTACGACCCCACTTCGACTCATCTGAAAGTAACTCGTACTTTCAGTGAATGGATGTATGGAGGTAGTCTTGTGCCAACAAAAATAAGGGGTTAAATATGTGTCCGAACACAAATATTTACTGAGCTTTCTAATATTTCCTAGATATAGAACAGAAACWTCAAAACCTTATTCCTTATYATWTATTTTTTTAACTGTCTTTTTAGTAATTTATGAATGTGTTATTCAATGCTTTACTMTGGGTAGTAAAGGCCAAATTCAATATTTATCAAATMATTTGTAACAAAAAAAATACACATATATATATATACTGTATATATATATAATATATATAKATGTATTTTTATATATATATGTATTTATACATACATATACCTACCATTCAAAATCAAATAGCTCAATGATCCAGTGTATGGTACCATCTTTTCATATTTTTGCTTAGCACCCACCCCGAAACCCCACCCCATGGCTTAGCCATTTAGAAACTAATAGCAGTGAGGCGTCAGCCAGACTATGGGCTAATAACAGTAATGCCAAATTAAATGTTTAATAAAAAATAAATGAATATACTGTATATGTTTAATAGCCACAGGGGTCCTAAGATTCTACATCAAATAGCTAAATGGTCCATGGTATGACTTCTAAAAACAATTCCATACTGTATGTTAGCTTATTAATGACCTTCTAAAAACAATTCCATACTGTRTGTTAGCTTATTAATGACCTTCTAAAAACAATTCCATACTGTATGTTAGCTTATTAAATGAAACTAACAGATTTCCAGTTTAGGAATGGCACCAGCAGAATCTCTAGAGATATGATAGCTGCAGATAGCCAGCAGCCAAGAGAGCTTTGAGATACAGTATCTGACACTTTTAAAGGTTCTAATTGTGAAGAGTTAATCTCTTAGGCCAGACACTTGGCGCCTAGAGAATGATAACTCCTAGTAACTTACTCCTATCAGTATTCCTTCCTTTACTGCCCTTGATATAGGTACAGAGGAAGGACATTCATCATGTATACTGTGTTGAATACAGCACACAACCACTACAGTTACTCCTGAATACAGCACACAACCCCTACAGTTACTCCTGAATACAGCACACAACCACTACAGTTACTCCTGAATACAGGCACCAAAAAGATCTTACAGCACACACCTACAGTTATCTGAATACAGCACACAAGCCCATACAGATACTCCTGAATACACGACATAACCACTACAGTTACTCTGAATACAGCGAAAACACTACAGTTACTCCTGATACAGCACACAACCCCTACAGGTTACTCTGAATACAGCACCACACAATCCTACATCTCATAAATACAGCCGACAACACACGTACGAATACAGACACTAACTATTACTCCTGAAAAACCCTACAGTTTCAATGAATCAGCAAACAACCACTACAGTTACTCCTAGGAATACAGCACACAACCATGACAGTACTCCTGAAATACAGCACACAACCACAAGTTACTCTGATCAGACAAAATACAGTTCACTACAGACACACCTAAGG
Source organism: Salvelinus sp. IW2-2015 (assembly GCF_002910315.2). Taxonomy (NCBI): domain Eukaryota; kingdom Metazoa; phylum Chordata; class Actinopteri; order Salmoniformes; family Salmonidae; genus Salvelinus; species Salvelinus sp. IW2-2015. The sequence continues at coordinate 50,072,585 of NC_036851.1, forward strand.
TATCCTGAATACAGCCACACAAACCCCTTACACGTTCATCCTGAATACAGCACACAACACTAAGTTACTCCTGAATCACAGCAAGCAACCCTACTTACTCCTGAATACAGCCACAAAACCTAACGTTCTGCGAGGCTGAATGCACAGCACACATCAACCCCTCTCACAGTTCACTCCTGAATACAGCACCACACACCCACTACAGTTCACTCCCTAATGTACAGCAACAACAACCACTACAGTTACTCCAGTGTAATACAGCCACACCAACCCCCTACAGTTACTCCTGGAGATACAGCACACAACCCCTACAGTTCTCCTGAACTACAGCACACCTACCACGACAGCAGTTACACCTGAAAACTAAAAGCAACCACTACCGACTACATCACTCCTGAATACAGCACAACTCACCACTACGCTTACTCCTGAATACCAGCACACAACCACTACATTACTCCTGAAATACAGCACACAGCACCCCTCACAGTTTACTCCTGAATAGAGCACACAAACCACTTACAAGTCATACTCCTGAATACAGCACACAACCACTTACAGTCACTCCTGAATACACCACACAACCTCTCTC
>NC_036851.1:50074943-50077425 GCF_002910315.2 Salvelinus sp. IW2-2015
TACAGCACAACAAACACCCTACCTGTTACTCACTGATCAATACTACCACACACCACGTACACTTACACATCTGTAACTATAACCACTACACACTCACAGTTACACACTTGAGAATTTCTTACGCACCACAACCCACTACAGCTTACTCCCTGCAATACAGCAACAACAACCACTACAGTTACTCCTGGTAGCTTTTACTCCTAAAAGCCATTTTCGGTTCGTGGAGACCTTTTGGTCCACAAGGCACATAAAGAGTAAGTCACAGCAGTAGTGTTAGTTAATCAATTCTTTTTAGCCTCTTATAACTAGCAAGTCAGTTAAAGACACATTCTTATTACAGTGACGCTACCGGGAACAAGCTGGGATAGACTGTCTGAATGATTTCCCCAGGAGCGACAGTGAAATTAACACATCATTTCACCTCTGTTCAGGCGCTCCATGCGGTAATTCAAACTCTCCATCAAGACCTTTTTGCTTTACTGGATCCAACGCTCCTAACCACTAGGCTACCTGCCACCCAAATCGTAAGTAATTATGATAAGGTAATAGGAGATTAGAAAATTGTGATATAATTGACTATTTCAACCATTTCAGTGTTTATTAAGTTATTGCCACAGTTGTGAAATGTGTTTATTTTTAGTAGAGATACACGCCTAATTCAGAATATTGCAGGTAATCAAGAGAGAGAGAGAGATAGATAAGAGAACGAGGAGAGAGAGAGAGCAGAGAGAGAGAGACGAGAGTTTGAGAGAGACGAGAGAAGGATGAAGAGAAGTATAACAGTCGAGTAAGGAAGGACAGAAGAGAGGAAAGATTTCAGAGACGACAACGGAAGAGATGAAGACAGACAGAGAGAAAGACTAGAGAAGACAGAACGATGTAAGAGAGAGGAATGAGTCAGAAGAGAAGATCAAAGAGACAGGATGGAGAACGACTGAGAGAGAGCAGAATATTGAGAGAGAGAAGACGAGAGAGATGAGAGAAAGAAGAGAAGACAGAAGAGAGAGGAGAGCAGAGAGAGAGACGAAAATGAGTGTGTATATCTACTGTGGAAGCCAGTTTAGTTCCACTACGTTTGTTATTGTCCACCGTCTCTTTGCAGCAGATGCTTTGTAGTTATCTGCTCAGATTGCTGTGGTGGGCTCAGCTGGGCTTAACCCAATATCACCTGTGAAGAAAGCTGGAGTTTCAGCCATGCATTCAGCGATGCCCCACATTCACAGGGTTATTTAATGTAACAAACTTTACACCCTTCGGAGACCACCCATTCACCACATAATGTTGTCATAGGATCATGCAGGTGACAGTGTGAAGATGGTTTTACATTTCTTTTTTATTCGCTGTCTGGTCAATTGGCTAATTGGGATGCTATGAATCATTTTGTAAAGCTCACATATCTTCTACAGAGGAGGAGATCGAGATAAACTTGTCAGTTTAACTTCATAGACACTTTGTTGTTCAATGCACTCAAAATTATACAACATCTTTCAAATGGATGCATATGAAGTACTGTACATTACTGAAAAGAACATCTGTCTCTTTTTGTCTTTCTGTGTTCCTGAGGAGAGTGTGTATAGACTAGCGAGTAAATGCAGAGACAAACAGATGTTTCTGTTGACCCCCTATAGGATATGTGTGTGTGTGAGTCCAGTGCTATATCTGCAGGGGAAACTCACTCCTCTGGACTGTACTGACCCCTCTGTCTCCCATTCCAATGCACCAGAATGCTGCCATTGGCCAGGACATTCTCACCTTTACTGTTAAGGCGATGCTGCAAGTTCTACTAACAAGATATAAACTACTGTAGCACTCTGCTACCCTGCAAACCATGACCCATTTTCTATTCTACATGAAATGTAATGGAGTCTGTTGGCCATGTTTTTAATGGTTGCTGTTCATACAAGGATTTGTACATTGCTAGACATGACCGCCTTGTCGACCTGATAGCCAGCGAGGTGAGACAAGTGGTCTTTTGGTCTCACCAAAAGCACACATCCATAAACATTCTGGTGTAACAGGAAGCTGGTTTTGATGTTGATGATGATGTGTTTCCTGTGTGGCCAAATACACCAGATGTTGTTGTTGTGGGAGAAGCCAAGGGGGAGGTGCTCCTTTTGGAAGTGGGCTGCTCATTGGACGGCTACATGGAGAAGGCCTTKGCTGACAAGCTGCATAAAYACCAGCCCCTCGTGGCACGCTGGKACAGCCTCGGATGKAGGTGCTAGCTGGTGGCGCTGATATTTGTCAGTCTCTGCCACGTACACAGGATTGTAGTGCTTTGCTTCCAGATTGTGGGCCTGACAAAAAGTAGGGCAAAGCAGTTGACTAGGTAATGCTCTGTTTCAGCTGTCGTGGGCAGCCTTGCTGTTTGGATAAGGAGGTGCTTTCTGTACCCTTGAGTAACCATGCATAAAAGGAACCTTTGAAATGTTTTGATCCTTTTAAAACGTACATTTGATTGATGGATTTGAATGAAGTATTT
>NC_036851.1:50077450-50081473 GCF_002910315.2 Salvelinus sp. IW2-2015
ATTAAAGTATTGAATGTGTTAAAAAAACCGAATGTTTCTGATGTCCCCCACAGGACAGCAGTAAAAGCCTTCAGCATCTGAAAAAAAACAAATACACAATGGCTAATAAATCTCCCCTGGGATATATTCGATTGGCTAAAAGGGAATTTGTTGTCACTGTAAATGATTGTAGTCAACGCTAAATAAGCAACAACGTCTCGTCCGGATATGTCAAAAATAGTGACCGTATTTAACCTCGTTGCGGATTCACTGTAAGTAAATGTCAACCAGAACTAGCATACAGCAAGCATGTAGTTGAACCAATTATATAGAGTACTCACCTGTGTACTGTAGTCGTTGTGTTCGCCAAAAGAAAGCAAAATTCATGTTGCACAAGTGTTCCAAAGCAACCGTGGAGGAAGAGGCCTTGGCAGGAAACGAAGTGAGAAGGGAGAAATGAGACCTGAAACCATCAAGAGCAGCTTGCCAAAAGGGTTGTTTAGAACGTTTGACCTTACAGGGAGAGACAAGGGATACATCCTGAGCTTAACAAGAAGAGGCGACAAGATCGAGCGAGTCAAAAGAAATTGCGAACTTGAATACCCATCATTAGTCACTACTTTGACCAGAACACTGATGAGGAGCCAGCTGGCTACAAAAGCAGTATGCACTACGGGAGAAGTAGAGCGGAGTGACTTCCTTCAGTTGGGAAGCAAACCCCCCTTACGAGAAGCAGCAAGTGTGGAATGGTAGGAAAGAAGCGAGAAGAAGAGAGCAGCTGTTAGGGGAAGGAGAGTGACAGATGTGATCGTTTGACAAGGTATTCGCAATCACAGAATTGGCTCATTATTCTGTTGGCTAGAGCGGATCCAGAGAACAACACACGCAAAAAAGGTTGATTGTCTGGATAATGGAAAGATAAAAACATTTAACAAGATGCCATAAGTTCCAGAGAAGAGAGAGAACATAAACATTAAAACAGATCGAGGAGAGAAATTCTTCCAAGTTTTGTAGGTTTTTGTCTGAAAAGTTAATGGGATGAGTGATTGGAATACGTAACAAGAATAACTGTAGCTCGAAGCACGGATTTTGGCAGTCGGCTGTCAGAGAAGGAATAGGCTGTAGTAGAGAGGTAAAAGGGAGGGTGACCGCAGAGCCAGCAGGCAGAGCGACAACAAAATTGATACGCTACACACACAACAACATCACAAACAAGCAACAAACAGCACCACACCAATGCACACTCACACAACACACACACACACACACACAACGCAAACGCCACACAGATAACAAGGCACACAACACCACACAAACGATCACACCACTACACAATCACAAGCACACCAAATTTCAGCATCTGAAAAAAAACAAATACACAATGGCTTTAAATCTCCCCTGGGATATTTCTGATTGGGCTAAAGGGAGATTTGTGTCACGTGAAATGAATTGTAGTCAACGCTAAATAAGCAACAACGTCTCGTCCGGATATGTCAAAAATAGTGACCGTATTTAACCGTTGCGGATACTGTACGTAAATGTCAACCAGAACTAGCATACAGCAAGCATGTAGTTGAACCAATTTATAGAGTATCACTCTTGTACTGTATGTGATGTTGCCAAAAAGCAAAATGTCATGTTGCACAAGTGTCACAACCTGGGAGGGCCTTGGAAAACCAGTTAGCTGGCCATCAAGAGCAGCTTGCCAAAGGTTAGACGGTGCCTTTACAGAGAGACAGAGATACATCCTGGCTTAACAGAGACAGAGGCGACGTCTGAAATTGCAACCTATTCCCTATTTAGTTCACTACTTTTGACCAGAACACTGATGAGCCCTGGTCAAAAGCAGTGCACTACGGTGAATAGGGTGTCAGTTGGGAAGCAACCCCCTTACAGAAGCAGCTGTCTGTGTGTGGTGACAGATGTGATCTTTGACAGAGGTTGGCAACAGATTGGCTCATTAGTTCTGTGCTGAGGCCAAAGAAACACACGCAAAAAAGGTTCTGAAATGAAATAAAAACAAATGACAATGCAGATTCCAAGAGAGAGAAAACATTTAAACGATCAGGAGAAATTCTTCCTGTTTTTTTTTTCTATTTTTGGGTAGTGTGGTTCTCAATTATTACTCAACCTTTTGGCATGGCTTCAGGCTGTAGGCTGTAATGAGAGTAGGGGTGACCAGACCGCACGCGCACACACACACACACACACACACACACACACACACACACACACACTGCTCTTATGTTTACGGCCTACTACTACTGCTAATAACTACTAAAATTACTGTTACTGTTGCTGTTACTCCTGCTGCTACTACTACTACTACTACTACTGCTAATATTACTGTTACTCCTACTACTACCACTACTACTGCTCATGTTACTACTACTACTACTGCTCATGTTACGCCTACTACTACTGCTAATACTACTAAAATTACTGTTACTGTTGCTGTTACTCCTGCTGCTACTACTACTACTACTACACTAGCTAATATTACTGTTACTCCTACTACTACCACTACTACTGCTCATGTTACTACTACTACTACTTCTACTGCTCATGTTACGCCTACTACTACTGCTAATACTACTAAAATTACTGTTACTGTTGCTGTTACTCCTGCTGCCTACTACTACTACTACTACTACACTATTACTATTACACATTTTACTGTTACTGTTATTTCTACTACTCATGTTACTACTAATCAAATTTCAAATCAAATCAAATGTATTTATAAAGCCCTTCTTACATCAGCTGATATCTCAAAGTGTGTACAGAAAACCCAGCCTAAAACCCCAAACAGCAAGCAATGCAGGTGTAGAAGAAGGTGGCTAGGAAAAACTCTCTAGAAAGGAAGAAACCTAGAGAAACCTACTACTACTACTACTACTGCTAATATTAATGGTACTCCTACTACTACTACTTCTACTACTCATGTTCTACTATAACTACTACACTACTCATGTTACTAATACTACTCATGTTACTACTACTACTACTTTTACTCATGTTACTACTACTACTTCTACTATTCATGTTACTACTACTACTACTAATGTTACTACTACTACTACTACTAATCATGTTACTACTACTACTTACTACTACTATTACTACTACTACTCATGTCACTACTACTACTACTACTATTCATTACTACTACATGTTACTACTACTACTACTACTCATGTTGTACTACTACTACTACTACTACTAATCATGTCAATACTACTACTACTACTATTACTGATTACTACTAATTTACTACTACCTACTACTACTCATGTTACTTACTACTACTACTACTAATCATGTTACTTCTCTACTACTACTAATCATGTTACTACTACTACTAATACTACTATTACTACTACTACTTCATGTGACTACTACTACTACAATCATGTCACTACTACTACTACTACTATTACTACTACTACTCATGTTACTATTACTAACTCTACTACTACTACCCATGTTACTACTACTACTATACTACTAATGTTACTACTACTACTACTCATGTTACTACCACTACTACTACTCATGTACTACTACCTACTATACTATGCATGTTCACTACTACTACTACTACTACTACTACTACTACTACTACTACTCATGTTACTACTACTACTACTACTCATGTTACTTACTACTGCTACTTCTACTACTCATGTTACTCACTACTACCACAACGCCTACAACTTTATTAATAATACTAATACTACTACCAACACTAATGGTATCTGTACTATACTACTGCCACTACTAATACTACTACTAGCTATGACTACCATTAATATTACTGTTACTGCTACTACTACTACTCATAATACAGTACTCCTACTACAGACTGTTACTGTTACTACACTATAACTAATTATACTATCTAATACTCTCATCATTCTACTAGAACTACTACCACAACTACTACTCAATACTACTAATATACTAATACTAGTAATGCTACTGCTGCTACTACTACTACTACTACTCATAGTATATTTAGCATACTACTATTGCTACACTACT